>NC_069386.1:48257500-48558333 GCF_027475565.1 Acinonyx jubatus
TTTCAAGCAGCAGCCTGCATTGTCACAGAAGCCCCAGGGTGGGAATCAAGAGGTATGCTGTGACCAGTTCTGTGACTAGAGTAAGTGGTATAGAGAGGATTTTGATTTGATACACAAAATGTATTCAATATATTTAGTTTCTGTAATTAACTTTTTCTCTTTGTTTTCTTTTTACCTCTCTGGGCACTCTTTTCTCAGACTTCTTTAACGGAGTGATCCTCTGGGTTTTGTACCAAGCCCCCTCTTTGCCCACGTAATACATTTTCTAGACTACCTCAATGACTTTCATGTCTTTGAGTACCCTTTGTGCAATAGCTTCAGTTCATGTCTTCTTTGCTTCAGATCAGCCTATTCAACTGCACACTGAACAGTTGCACTTGTATGTTCTCCTGATGCCGATATGTCAAAGTTAAAATGTCCTAAACTTGTTCATTATGGCCAAATTTACCCTTTTGCAACAGGGCTCTCTTCCTTTTGCTCAATGGTTCCTAGTTACTGAAACCAGAAATGGGCATTTCCATAGATTTCTCTCTCTCCCTCATCTACAATCAAGTCTTCTTGATTTATTCTCCTAAATATCTCAAATCTGTTTATTCATCTTCATCCTCATGATCACTATCTTAAGCCAGATTAGTGTTATCCCTTACTTGGATTTCAGCATGCTAATTGGCCTCTGAAACCCATTCTTAGCCTTATAGCCATTTAGAAAATGAGTTCTAAGTTCTAGTCCTGGCTGTGCCACTTTCACCTGTATGATCTTGATCAGGTTGTTTCATTGCTTTAAGGCTCAGTTTCCTTATCTGTGATACAGAGACAGGAATAGTACTTATTTCAGAGGGTACTTGTGAGAAGTATATGAGGGGATATATGCAAAGTTCTTAGCATATTGGCTGATTCGTAGTAAATGGTCAGTAAATGTTAGCTATTATCATTATAATCATTCCAGCGTTATTAAAAATCCAGCCTCTGCTATTCCTCCAGTTTATTCTCTGATTGATTCATTCTACTCAGTTTTTCAGCTTTTCTGGACTTCTTTCAGTTGGTCTAATATCTGATGCTCTCTTCTGCCTCCCGGTCTTTCCTCTGCTCTCTTTTCCTAAAATTCTCTTCTTTATCCTCCTACCTTATTTATCCTTCTTAATTTATGCAACAGTTTCTCTAGGGAATTTTGATTTGGTGTCACTTATTTGTGTCCCAATAACACTCTAACTTCCATTTTCAGGGATCTTATCTCACCACACTGGAGTTAACCTGCTTACTTGTTGGTCTACCAAGCCACTGAGTGTAGGGACCAATTTACCTTGTTCACTATTGCATCTCCAATTCCTAACCTGGATTTAAAATTCAGTGAATGAAAAGATAGTGAATGGGCCACATTACCATTGTCTGTTTTTTTGATCTCCTGCTAGGTAAACTCCTGGTCACAGCTCTGCTTGGCTTCAGGAGTGGGGAGGATTGAAAGGGAAAACTCTCCTTGTATCATATCAGCCATTAGCAGTTGCTGCATTGATGGTCCTCCAATTATTAGCTGATCAGTAACTCCCAGGACTGTTCCTTTACACATGAACACGGGGCTACTTTTCCTGTCTTAGCCTAACTCCGGAATTACTAGTATGATGACCTTACCTGGGGAACGTCCTTTGACACTATCACCCTATGATGAAATCTGTAATCTCTAACTTTGAGATTACTCTGCTAAATTTGCCTAGAAATATTAGATTGGATGCATAGTCAATATTTCACAATTCCATATGTTTTGTCCTGTAAGCGATTTTGTCCATTGGACACATACCTGAGAAGCTAATTATATTGCAGTGCAGTCTGTGAATAGCTACAGACTGGAAGCATGATGGGGTTGGGCAGGTGGGCCTGGAATGGCTTGAATTTGTGGTGGAAGTAGACCCAGATCAGTGAGATGGAACAGAAGGTAAAAGAAGCTTGATTAGGGTTTTCAATCATTTGGTTCTGCTTAGAAGTGGAATTATTTCGTTCCGAGGTGCTGTGCCTGAAGAGCCCACGGAGGCAAGCCCAAAGGCCACTGTCCATACCCCGAGGCCACTGAAGGAGAAATTTGGCTGCCTCTGAGTGGTAGTCTGGTGGGGGAACCGGCTTCACAGCTGCAGGTTCCAAGCAGGGGCACATAAACCCGTCCGCGCTGAAATAAGGAAGCCGCTGGGGGGCAGCAAAGGCTCGGGGATTTCTCCTCACGCTGCTATTCTTTATTGTGCTGTAGTTTGCCTTTTTTTTTTTTCTTAACGAATTGCTCTCTCTTAAAATTTAGAGTGATTTTATAATCCGAACGAGACTGTATGAACAGAGACCTCGTTTGTCATTTCCTCTCAGAAATATATTTTTTCCTGCCAGAGTTTACTTTTTCTCTATCGCGTCATTTCCAAGAATCCCAGAGCTTTCCCTTGCCCCAGGAAGGCCAGGTCCAGGCCGATCCGAGTGAGAAGCTGGCGAGGCGGGATGGACAGTGGCAGAGCCGGACGTTCGGCGCAGATCCCGCCCCGGGGAGCCGGACCCGGGAGCACCTGGAGCAGGAGCATACCGGGCCTCGGGAACCCCGCCTCGGGCCGATTTTGCAGCTGCTCCGCACCCCCCTGGCTACTACGGTGGAGACACTGATATGATGCCCTGGAAAACACCTTTAAGAACATGGCTTTGGTGGGGGAGGAGATTTGGCGAGAGTCACCAAAGCACACCTCGCAGCTCGCGGGCCCCAGAGAAGTTTGTAAATGTGACCCCTGTGTCTAAACACGAAAACAACTTTCTAAGGTTTCACACTTTCCAGGAAAGGGCGGTGGAGACCTGATGTGGGCCAAAGGAAGCGAGCGGGGGCCTTTTCGTGGCTCACGAGAGGAGTCAGGCGTAGGTGCGGCAGGTGCTGCGGGCCTGGGAGCGGCGTGCGACGAGGAGCCCGCAAAGCGCCCTCGCGGGGTCGGGCGGGAGTGCTCCCTGAGGTGACAAGAGGAAGCGGGAGGTGGAGGGTGGAGAGGAGGTCCCGCCCCCACCTCGCTCTCCTCTACGGGAAGTGATGTGGGGCCAGACGGAAAATACCCGCCGAGAACCCAAAAAGGGCCGGCAACCGGTGGACGCGGAGCGCGCGCAAGAGGAGCTGCGTGGGGACAGCGAGGTGGAGCCAGGTGAGCCGGGCGGCTGCGGGTGGTCTGGGAGGCGCTGCTCGGTCCCCGGCGTGCGAGGGGTTCCGATTCAACCCGGAGGGCAGAGCGTGGTAGCCGGCGAGTGGCTGGGTTGGCCCTGGGGCTGGCATTGAAGGCTGCGATTCCTCGTCCCCCTTCGGGGGGTCTGAGCCTGCCGGAAAAGCTGCTTTGCTTCTCGCAGGCGCGCGGCACAGACCCTACGTTGACAACCGCCGGGGGTGGGGGACAGCTTGGGCGACATGCTGCCTAGGTGCAGTTCCAGGTTGGCACGGGGCTGAAGTCACCTCCGGGTGGCACCCGGCGCGAGCGTCCCCGTCAGTGTCGAAGGAAACTTCCGGCAGGAGAGGAGTAAAGTCCGAGACCTCCTGCACTGCCCATAGTTCTTCCTCCCTCCTGTTGTTTTCAGTTTGATTACTTAACGTCTTTACACCCTTGTTGGTGAGGGTCTGGGCAGCAAACTGGCTGGGTGCGAGAAGGTTCTCCTGTCAGTCAGACCAAAAACCCTACCTGGTGACAGGCCCTTGGGTCTTGACTGGTGGTAGGACTGAAGGACAGGTTTTGGTAACTATTGCCAAATCCTTATCTCTCTTCCAATAGATCACCAATTAAGCAAAGTCAGGCCTGAAATGAAGGAAACCTTGTGAGCCCTTAACTTCATCTTCCCGGCCTTTTGGCTCCTGCTGGCCACATGGCCTCAGAATGTTCTGCCTCGGATTTTCTTCCTTATCTCTTTGGGCTAACAGCTGTTTTTTATGACTCCATGGATTTTCACTTTATGTTTGGCTCATCGCTCAGAGTTGGGGAAGGGGGAGTAGTGTTATGCTATATGTTTTCTGTAATTATTGCTGATTTAATTTGTTGGTAGTCCATTGTTGCTATCCCCTTCCCTGTTTTCTGCCTTCTTAAAAACTTGCTTTAGAGGGAAAACAGTCTGGAAAACTGTTCTGCAGATGATTAGAAATTAAGAAAGGTTAATAAAATGCTGAAAGAACTGGACTGAAGATCATTCTTTATGTTAGTTTTCACCTACTTTCTAACTTTCCTTCCTTCCTTTCTTCCTCTTTCTTTCTCTCTTTCTTTCTTCTTCCCTTTCTTTCTTAAATTACATGGCTTGCCTTGATTTTTAATTTTGATGAAGTATGATTAATTTTCTCTTTTGTTGTTTGTGCTTTTAGTGTCAAATCTAAGAACTTCCGAATCTAAGGTCATGAAGATTTATGCCTGTGTTTTTTTCCTAAGAGTTTTATAGCTTTAGCTCTTATATTTCAATCTTTGATTCATTTTAAGTTTATTTTTGTGTATGGTGTGAGGCAGGGGTCTAATTTAATCCTTTTGCATGTGGATATCCAATTCTCCCATCACAATTTGTTGAAAATATTTTTTTCCCCTTTGAATGGTCTTGGCACTTCAATTGACAATCAGTTGGCTGTTCATGTGGGGGTTTATTTCTAGAGTCTTAATTCTATTCCATTGATCTATTTGTCTATCCTTATGCTAGTATCATACTATCTTTATTATTGTAGTTATGTAGGAGGTTTTGAGGTTGGGAAGTGTGAGGTCCTCCCATTTTGTTTTTCTTTTTTTGAAATTGTTCTGTCTGTCCTGGGTCTCTTGAATTTTCATATGAATTGTAAGATCAGCTTCTCAATATCGGTATCTTTGGTTTTAGAACAGATTTCAAGGGTTTTGAAGTGTGCCACAATCTCTAGGAACCAGACTCTTGATTTCCCCCTCCCAAATCTGCTTCCACTTGGTCTTTCCCATCTAAGTCAATGACAACTTTACTCTTCTAGATTCTCACACTAAATATTCTGGAGTCACCTGATTCCTTTCTTTTTCTCATTCCCACCTCTAATTCTTCAGTAAATCTCACTGGTTCTACTTCGAGAAAATATAATATATATGGGATAAAAACCATTTCTCACCATTTCCACTGCTTCTACCAAGATCCTATCATTTTTGTCACCTGGATTACTGCAAAAGTCTCCTGCAGGGCCACCCTGCTTTCACCGTCACCACTCTACAGTCAACATAGCAGCCAGAGTTCATTATGCCACTCACTCCTCTGTTCACAACTGTCCAGTGGCTTTTTTTTTTTTTTTTATCTCAGAAGAAAAAATCCTCATCATGGTCTGCAAGCCTCTGATGTGGTGTGTGGCTTCATCTTCCATTATCCTCCTCTTTGCTTGTTCTGCTTCACCCACACCTTAAGACCTTTGCATTTGCTCTTTCCTCTGCCTGGAAAGTTCTTCCTTCAGATGTCTGCATGTCTTTCTCACTCATTTAATCCAAGTCAAAGATCATTTCTTTAGAAAGGCTTTCTTGAACCATCCCATCTCAAATAGCATCCTTCACCCCACCTATCATTTTTTGCCCCCTTACCTTACCTTAGTTTTCTTTTCTTTAGAGTATCTATAGCACTGTCATTACACACACACACACACACACACAACTGTTGTTTCCCACTGTTAGAATAGCTTCATGAAGATTATGAATTTGTCTTGTTCTGTGGTGTGCATAGCACCTAGAATGGTTTTTTGGCACATATTAAGCTCTGAAAAAATATGTGTTAAAGAATGAAAAGGGAATGAGAGACTGAGAAATGGAGATCATTCTACTGTTGCTTCCTCTCTGTTCCTTTACACTTCACCTAAGAGAAGCAATGTCTGTAGTTACTTGAACATCTCCTATGTCTCCCCTATTCTATCCTCCTATTCCCCCCAAGAGAATAGCTTTGGATTCTTATCACAGTGGCAGTGGGGAGCCCTCTTCTCTGTAGCTGGGCAGACTGTGTGGAGGCATTCAGTACCTGTCTCCAGGGATACCACTTCTTGTGCTGAATTCAAATTCAAGAAAATGGAATTCATTTCTTGATGAATATTTTGCACTATAGTGAATTAATCCTTCTCTGGCTTCTAACTGAAATTGCAATTCTGAGACACATTTTGGCATTTAATTACCTAACTACTTTAGACTGGAAACTGTTTATGTATATGTTGTCATACACATCTTATGGCTAGATTGTAATATCCTGGAGGCAGAGCATGATGACTTCGGCTTACTTTTTGAGTCTTATGCTGCAAGGTATCTTAGATAAAAGAAATGTTCAATGATAAACTCTTGCTGAATGTACCAGTAAGTTAATGAATAAACCTGGATTTATTTTTATCATTGGAAACTTCTAGTTCTTACATTTAATTTTTTTAGCCAATAGCTATAAATATCTTGTTTTAGTTCATCTTATCCTGCTGCTTCTGATAGAGCAATATTGGCTGCAGTTGAACAGGGTTTCCTACTGCCATTTCTCAGTGAGAATTAAATTACTTCGCCTAGAGAGTATGGTAATTAATCTTATAAGTTATTTAAAAATTGAATCAACCTTCAATTATTTAAACTATATCTATATTTGCAAAATATGGAAAAGGATTATTTTTACATACACATGGGATATATATAAATATATTTTCCCTAATAAATTATGTTTGAAACCTCCCCCCAAAATAAGACAGAGGTTGCATATTTCAAGTCTGAGCCCCTAAATAGATGGGGGGAATCCTCTCACAATGTAAACATACATCAAATTAGCATGAAGTACACTTTATATGTCTTGGAATTTTATATGTCAATTATACCTCAATAAAGCTAAATTAAAAACAAATGTGAACTCCTTGGAAGCAAGATTGTGTTGCCATTATTAAAACAAGATTGCCTTCTGAAGAGAGTAATTTTTCCCTTTCACTGATTTCGCTTTTTATGCCTTGTGCAGTTTTTGCTTGGATCACATTTATTCTTCTGCCTCTTGATGAGGAAGTTTAAGTTTATGATCTGGTTTCCCTTGAGCTGATTACCTTGGGAGCAGACCTGAGCACTGAATTGGAGGAAGAGATAAAGGCTTTGTAATTAACTTTATGTCCAGAGAGGGAGATATGTGGAGCAGTGAGCATCCAGCTTGTTTGGCCTCCTGTCTTGTCATGCAGCACAGAAGGCACACCACATTCTCTTCTTGTATTATTGAGGTCTACTAACACTCATATTTTATTTACTGTTAACTAAAATGTGATGCCTTGCTTACTCAAAAAGAAAGTTGAAAGCTATTTCTCCTTTTATTTATTTTTGTCTCTGTGTGTTACTCTTTAAAAAAATTTTTTTAAATAAAAAAGTGTTTGGCATGGAGCCATACATGGGGCTTGAGCCCCTGACCCTGAGATCAAGGCCTGAGCTAAGATCAAGAATCAGCTGTTTAACCAACTGAGCCACCCAGGCACCCCTCCTTATGTGTTCTTCGTGAGAAGGCCTCCCATTTAGTGCCTCAGACACCTCAGAAGTACTCACATATATGGAAACAGACTTTTGTTTCTTAAAATTGAACTTTTGATGTGGGGTTGGAGGTAGGGTGCTAGGTTTAGCAAAGAAAAAAAAAAAAGGAAATTTGCATCTTGAATAAACAATGAATAGTTTCTTACTATAAGTATGTTGCATAAATACTTATACTAAAAAACTTGTTTTTTTTCTAATGTTTTCATTTATTTTTGAGACAGACAGAGACAGAGCATGAGTAGGGGAGGGGCAGAGAGAGAGGGAAACACAGAATCCGAAGCAGGCTGCAGGCTCTGAGCTGTCAGCACAGAGCCTGATGCAGGGCTCGAACTCCCAGACTGTGAGATCATGACCTGAGCTGAAGTCAGACGCTCAACTGAGTGAGCCACCCAGGTGCCCCCCAAAAACTTGTTTTTATGAAATGCAAATTTAACTGGGTATCTTGTATTTAATCTGGCAACTCTAGTCTGGTAAACCCATGTTTATGTGTAGGAAATGCATTGATCATGATAATGTCCAAAGAATGACTGAGCTATGGCTCGTTCTGGTGACCATACATGTGTTTATCTTAAAGACAGAGAGGGGGTGCCTGGCTGGCTCAGTCGGTGGAGTGTGCGACTATTGATCTCAGGGTTGTGTGTTTGAGCCCCAAGCTGGGGGTAGATTACTTAAAAAAATAAAATCTTTAAGGACAGAGAGGACTCATAAACTCAAGAAGTATAAGAAATGGAAGGAAGTTGATGAAGATTGAGTTTTACTTTAGTCTTTTGTAATAAGGAAATTCATATCCGCAGACATTAAGTGACTTTGTAAGATCACAGAGTTACTGGCAGAGTCAGGACTGAAATTCCAGGCACAGTGGTTGGTCTACTGCATAATGTCTCCCATAAGATATGTTACTTTGTAAGGTTTTTTCTTTCCTTTCCTTTTCTTTTCTTTCTTTCTTTCTTTCTTTCTTCTTCTTTCTTTCTTTCTTTCTTTCTTTCTTTCTTCTAGGTTTTCATGTTGACCCTTAATCACTTTTTTTTTTTTAATTCCAGTATAGTTAACATACAGTGTTATATTAGTTTCAGGTGCACGATTTAGTGATTCAACAATTCCCACCCTTAATCACTTCTGTTGTCACTCTCCCATGATCACTCCTTTATCATGCTGTCCCTTCCAGTCTCCAGATCCAAATGTGGCAGGCACATGAGACACCCTTGTCTTTTCTCTGAGATCCATATGACTGTTGAAAGCCATCATTTGGTTGTATTCCCTGTGACAATGCCAGAAAGCTTGTCATTCAATGTATTTTTATTCCTTTTGAGGTCTTGTTAATATTTTTGTCCCTTAAAAATTTTTATTATAAGATATTTTGATGCTTTTTTAAGTCCACAACAACCAAGTGTTGTCTTACTGACAACCTGCTTGCTTTGTGGCCTACTCCTATGAAACCTCTCACCCCCTGGCCTTGTGGCAGAACAAATATGGGAGATATATGGTAAGGACAAATGTATTAGATAGATAGAGGTGACTTACCCTTTAGAGATGTGTTGTTATAAAACACTGGGTTATTTTTTTATTATTTAAAACTTATGTGTACCTATTTAAGAAAGCAGCTTTGAAAATGAACATGCTTCCTCTGCCACTAGAGTGCCATATTTCAGAGCCACTAATCTTGTTTTTTCATGGGTTAATTGATTAATTCATATAAAGCCTTACCAGCTGCCAGGTCAAAGCATAATAATAAAATTGGTTGCCAAGAGACTGAAAAATCTGTTCATTTTTATTAACTGTAGTTTATCCATCCTACCCTGATCCCACCACATGGTTGGCTGGTCAAATCTTATCTGGGTATGACTGGTTACTTATCTCCTGTGTATTTGTATCATTAAGAACAAAGACAGGGTCTCAGCTAACTAAACTTTATGATAAGGCATTTTTATTCTTGTTATACTAGCCCTAATATGGGGAGGAATAAGACACATAGAAATAGATCATGACTTAAATGTTCTTTTGAGATACCCAAGAATTTAATTTTTTTAATTTTTTTAAAAAATTTTTTGAATGTTTTATTATTTATTTTTGAGAGAGAGACAGAGACAGAGAGACAGAGTGAGAGCGGGACAGGGGCAGAGAGAGAGGGAGACAGAATCCAAAGCAGGCTTCAGGCTCTGAGCTGTCAGTACAGAGCCTGATGTGGGGCTCAAACTCACAAGCTGTGAGATCATGACCTGAGCAGAAGTTGAATGCTTAGTCGACTGAGCCACCCAAGCGCCCCTTAGATATCCAAGAATTTTAAAATTTAATCTATGGTGGTGGTCAGTATTTCTTTGTTTCTTAAAATGTGATTAATTTTCATAGTGAATCTCACTACTACAAGGGAATGACTCCAAGAATGAGTAAAAAGGTCTAGCAGCCCTTGAAAAGATAAGGCATTGTTCCAGTCAGTTACTAGAGACCGAATGTGGCCAAACAAGCTACTGGCTGTTCCTGACTAGGCTTCCATTGTCAGGGGCAAGGCCAAGTCTCCATCGCCCTGCTCTGCTTAGGCACAGAAAGCCATGAAGTGGGTTTTGGTGCTTCTTCAGGGAGTGACTCATACCTGTGTTCTGGAACTCCTGTGTGAATGTGGAGGATCCAACATAGCTGGGAACTAATAGGCTGGGTTTTAGTCTCTAATATGGCTGACAATTTACTATGTGATATTGCACCAGGGGTTCTCAGGGCTGATTTGACCCCCTCCTCCCCTGAGGACTCTTGACAGTGTCTAGAGATAGTTTTGGTTGTCAGAGCTGGGGAGTTACTACTGGCATTTAATGGATAGAGGCACAGGACAGCCCCTCAGGACAAAGGATTGTCCTGCCCAAAATGTTCATGGTGCCAAGGCTGAGAAGCCCTGCCTTAGACAAATCACTGAATCTCCCTGGCCTGCAGTTTCCTGACTGACATGTTCTCTCCATCATGTAAAGTTAACTAAGCATGACTCTACCATTGTTGTGTTTGTCACCTCTCCCTTACCCTGATTCTAAGTCATTAAATGTGGAATAGGGCCCAGGTATTGATACTGTTTTTAAAGTTCCCACAAAGGATTCTGATGTGCAGTTGGACTGAGAAACCACTGCCCTCAGGGATCACATGGGAGGAGATCCTTGTAGAGCTACCAGGTGGACCGTTTGAGAGGAATGGACCCTGTGGGGACAGCTGTCAGTAGCAAGTCTGCCACATGACTCAGCATAGGTGGAAGCCTGCTAGAAACCCACAGACAGCATTGTGACTGAAGACTTGGCCTCTAAATTCCTCAGAGACCTGTGCTCTCAGCACCTATGCATGATGAGCTCTCAGCTGACTGAGAGTGTCTGCTCCCCAAATTTCCAGCCGGTAACCATACCCTTGTTTCAGATTTGCCTTGGACATTAGGGGTTTCTAAGGAAAGTGTAAGAGTGGACAGTGTCTTCATTAACACCTTCATTAACTGTAGCTTCTCTGAAAGGTTAAAAGTCAACAACAGAAACTCCCTACCCTGAGTCATCAGCCCATTTTGCCACCCAGGTAAGGACACCACATTTATTAAACTTACAGCATCACGTAATTCAAAGGCTGGTAAGCACTCTAGAAACCAGGTAACCTCAGAGATTCAGAAGAGGTTCAGATTGATAACAGAGAAGGTTCTAGAAGACAGGCCTGTCCCATGTCCCTATGCTAATCATTCTTGATTGTAACCAGGTGTAAGATGGGCAAGACAAAATTGTGTTGTTTTGTTGTTTAAACGAAATGACTTTCAGATGGAATTTTAACAACCAGTGTCTTTTCCTTGACTGTTCTGAAATATCACAGGAAGTGAAACAAGTATATTATGATTTTTTTAAGTTTATTTATTTATTTTGAGAGAGCAAGAGAGAGCACGAGCATGGGAGGGGCAGAGAGAGAGGGAGAGAGAGAGAATCCCAAGCAGGCTCTGCACTTTCAGCATGGAGCCCAATGCAGGGCTTGAACCCACGAATGTAAGATCATGACCTGAGCTGAAACCAAGAGTTGGACGTTTAACTGAGTGAGGCACCCAGGTATATTATGATTTTAACTTAAGTTAAAGCCGTCCAGAAACATATGAGTGCCTGCTATGGGTATGTGCCAGCTTTCAGTTAAAGGCCACCATCATTTCTTCTGTATATGGCTGCTTTTCTGGTCCCATTCTTGCCCCCCACTCCCTGCTCCTGCCACAGCCCATTCCTTGCAAAAAGCTGGTGATCTTTAAAAATCTAAATCAGATCATATCTTCCTTCTCTTTTAAATTTCCCTGCTATTTGCTACTGCGGTTGGTATAAGGTTCAAATGTTCTGACCATGGTCTGTAGAGGTCTCCATGATCTAGGCCCTGCTGGACTCCATGACCTCAGCTCATCCCTATGCCTTCATCTTTCAGCCTCATCTTCCTTTCTGTTCCTTGGAAATGCCAAGCACATTCCTTCTTCAGAACGTCTTGCCCTCAATGTGTTTTTCTCCAGATCTTCATGTGACTGTTTCCTTGGCATCATTCAGACTTAATTTCAAATATTACCCCCTCAAAGAGGTGGGTGATGGGGGCGGATGGGTGGCTCAGTCAGTTAAGTGTCCGACTCTTGGTTTCGGCTCAGGTCATGATATCACGGTTAGTGAGATTGAGCCCTGCATTAGGCTGCAGGCTGATGGCGTGGAGCCTGCTTGGGATTCTCTCTCTCCTTCTTTGTCTGCCCCTCACTGGCTCATGTGTACACACATTCTCTCTCTTTATCTCAAAATAAATTAAAAAAAAAAAAAGAGGTGGGTGATGACTTTCACCCTGATGACTATTAAAAGTAGCTTCTGGTCACTCACTATCCTATGATTGTGTTATTGTCTTCATGGTATTTATTACTGTTTGAAATTATTTTATCCTTATGTTCACTTATTTATTGTCTCTCTTTGCATGCTAAAATGTTCTCTCAATGAGGACAGGAACTTTATTTTGTGAACTACTATGTGTTTAACACCTAGAATCATACCTGGTACATGACAGATGCTAAGTTAATGAATGAATGACAGAAAGTAAGCAGTTGGTGTTAGAAAAGATTGCTTTACAGATTCAGTCCTATGAAATTCCTGTATTTCTTACATGTTGGCCTTTATTTTATTTTTTAAACTAAAACTAGAACACTAGTTTATTAATACATGAGAATTGGAATTGTTAAGCAGACTGGATTCTTTGAGAACTAATGTACTTGCTTCCTGTAGTAAAACTCCATGCGGAGCAAATATAATAGAAGAAAGCTACTTGGTAAGCACAGACTCAGGGCACAGGGACTTAGAAATCAAAAATATCTTGCTGGAAGAGGCCCGAAAGATCACCGTGGTAATGGTTCCTCACAACTGGCTGCCTGTGAAGATCACACAGGAGGATTTATTAAAACATACTCACACAAAGCCACACATTTTTCACTCTCTCCTTTGGAAATACTGATTCGTTAGTTTGCAGTCAGGGCTGAGGAATCCATGTGTCCTTTAAAATGCTGCCAAATTGGCGTTCTTGGGTGGCTAAGTCAGTTAAGCATCTGACTTTTGCTCAGGTCATGATCTCCTGGTTCATGGGTTCAAGCCCTGCATTGGGCTCTGTGCTGACAGCTCAGAGCCTGGGACCTGCTTTGGATTCTGTGTCCCCCTTTCTTTCTGTCCCCCTCCTGCTTACACTCTGTCCGTCTGTCTGTCTCAAAAATAAATAAACATGAAAAAAATGTTAAATGCTGCCAAAATGATGGATGGTATATGACCAGGTTTGGGAGCTAGTGACTGAGCCCACCCCTGTTTCCAGATAAGTAAACTGAGGCTCAGAGAGATCAAGTGCTTTACTCAGGGTCACACATCGGGTGAGCAGGGAGATGGCACTTAAATCTCCCAGGCTTCTCTCCTTGCTGTTCACAAAATATTGCAGCAAAGATTCTCAGGTTCAGAGGCAATACCACTTCAGAAATTGCTGGTTTATTACTTTTTTCTGTATTTACTTCTAACTAAGCAGTCTGGTGTCACACAGGAAATGCATACAGCATAGTTTTCCTTTTTTACCACCAAGTGTCAGATCAATTTGATTTTAGACTCTGGGGCTGCAAAATGACCATCAGAGTGTGGTTCTGGGACCAACGCCATCAGCATGACCTGGAACGTATTAGAAATGCAGATTCTCAGTCCAGACCTACTGGATCTGAAACTCTGGAGGCAGGGCCCACAGTCTGTTATTTTAAAGCCATCCAGAAGATTCTGACACACACTCAAGTTTGAGAACCACTGTCCATAGGTACATTTTATGGTCCAACCTCTAGTTAAAGCAGCTGGCCTCAGCCTTTTAGTTGGTGACTCTTTAACATCAACGGCTCAACTAAAACTAGTCATCTGCTTTCTTTGGTGACATTTATTCAAAACAGGGCCTAGTGTTATAAATCTTCATCAGAATGACATACACAAGAAAGGAGGGGGAGCGATTAATTATTGAGCACCTGCTGTGTGCGAAGAACCATGTTTGAGACGATTACTTATCTCATTTAATTCCCACCACCATTCTGCTAGGTCGGTATTATTCTTATTTTACAGATTTGGAATTTGAGGCTGGTAGAGGTTAAACAAGATCTTCCCTACAGGTTGACACAATTATAGTTATAATTGTGCATTTTGCTATCTGTTGTCTCCCTAGAACAGCTGCTCTCAAACTTTATTATAGATAACTGGGAATCCCCTGGGAAGCTTGCATTTATAAATGTAAATTCCCTAGTCTCTCAGATCCTAATTTAGAGGCCTGGATGGAAGCCAGGACTTTGGATTTTCATGAAGTACTCTAGGTGATTCTGCTATCAGTGGGCTGCAGACCATGCTTGGTGAAATCCTGTCCTGGCTCCAACCCCAGTGGTTGGAACTGGGTGCTCCTCAAGGTTTTGGTGAGATTGTGTGGGTCTCCAGTGTTTCATGCACTCACAGGCCTTGGGCACCTTGTTAGGGATGTTGGCAGAACAATATGAGCATGGGAGGAGGGAGTTTGGGAGCCAGTATAAAGTAGTGTCTTACATTTCTGCTCTACCTCTCACAGGGTTCCCAGGTCATGTTTTGGTTTTGTGTAACTTGATCCTTCCTGTTTTCTACCCAAACTGTGCAACTTTTCTCATAGCAACTTCACCCTTGTGTTGATGGGGTGCACAGTTGTGAGCAATTTCCTCCAGGCTGTAATTAATATCTATTGAATAATGAGTTGCTTCAGCTTTTGAGGTCAGAAATGGTGTTTCATCTGTTTGATGATAACATAGATCCCTTATTTTTCAGGGATGGAGTTGGCATATTAATGAATGAGTTGTCAATCCATTAGGACACTGAGTGATTTGGTTCCATTATGAAGGAAAAAAGTAAGATGCAAATTAAAAAGAATGTCAGGTGTGATGCCTGATGGCTGTCTTGGTGGGGTGGCTTGCTGATTGGTCCATAGGTTTGGAAGCAGCTACTGACATAAATACCCCAGGTCTCCCATAGTATAAAAAAGATGCATGTGTCAAAAGATGGCAAGGACCTCCTAGGACTTTGCCCAGTGGAGAAATTAGCAATATTGAAATACTAAATTTCTCTAATATGTCTTAGTTCCTAAAATAAAATTGTATAGGGCAAGGGCAGAAGGAAATTCACAAAAGCACACATTTCAGTCTCCAGAGATCTACTGTATATAAGGCAAGTTATTTTTGCCAGTAAGAAAATAACCAAGTTACAGGGTAGGTATCTTAGAATGATTTGCCACTGATATTAGAGTGGATAATAATATGTAACTAGTACAGTAGCTCGAGCTACCACTTATTGAGAGCTTGTTATGTGTCAGGAAGTATACAAACATTCTCTCATTTAATTCTCACCAGACTTTCAAAGTAGATATTATCCTTTATTTTACAGATGATGAAGAAAGCTCAGAAGGATTAGGTAATCTTCTCAGGGCTGGGACTGAGGTGTGCAGGGGTACAAGACTGTCAGTGCTAAAACTAAGATAATCCTGGGGAAACTGAGGTGGTTGGTTACCCTGAGTGTCACCCAGCGCACTGACCCACAGTTGATAGTTAGGAAGGAAGCCCAAAGGGTTCTGAGGGGTCAGACAGATGGCTCATATTGAAACTTGCCTATCTGCCTCACAGAGAGGTTTTCAGGACATTTCTGGGCGCCCAGTTTCCTCCATTTTACATGCAGTTTTAATAAGCTTGATTATTTGGTTTCCAGGTGTCTTGTCAATTAGAAACTGAACACTGGAAGGGGAAGGGGTTATTCTAGAAAGGCACAGGGATTACTATGGTGAGGGACATCTGGCTGAAGGTGGGAGCAAGGAGAATGAAGTATAAATGAGTAAAAGATGAAATCAATGCAGTGGTCAGGAGGCATTTATTACAGGGGCAAACATACTTTAAAAATAGCTATTATTGAGCACTATGTGCTGAACACTAGTTTAAGCACTTATAGGTATCACATAATTCAGTTTTTGCAAAATAATCCCATTATTATCTGTTCCACAGATGAGGAAACTGAGGCACAGAGAGGTCACACAGCCAGTGAGTGGTAAAGCTGAGATTCAAAGTCTCCAGAGCCCAGATCCTCAACATCCTGCTTCATTGTAGGTCCTAGATGCTGAGGAGATAGCACAAGTCAGTGGTGTTTATTGTGATGTCCTGAATTATCTAAGAAAAAAATTAAAGCATGGACATTACATTTTATAGTAGTTCCCCCCCCTTATCTGTGGGGAATATGTTCTAAGACCCCCCCATGGATGCCTGAAACCGTGGATAGTACTAAACCCTATATATACTATGTTTTTTCCTATACATATATACCTGTGATAAAGTTTAATTTATAAATTAAGTACAGTAAGAGATTAACAACAATAAGTAATAATAAAATAGAACAATTATAACAATATACTGAATAGAAGTTATGTGAACATGGTGGTCTCTCTCTCAAGATATCTTATTGTGCTGCACTCATCCTTGTGATGATTTGAGATGATAAAATGCCTATACAATGAGATGCAGTGAAGTGAATGACATAGGCTTTGTGATATAGCATTTGGCAAGTATTGGCCTACTGTCGAATCATTAGGGATCATCTGCTTCTGGGCCATTACGGACCCCACATTCCTGAAGCCCTGGAAAACAAAACCATGGATGGGGTCGGTGTACTACTGTATTTTGTATTAATTAATTTTTTTTAATTTTATCAAGGTTATACATGGACATAGTGCTATGGGCCTGTTACAAAAAAAAACATCAGTTCCTCCCCACCCCCCGCCAGCTCATTTCCTGCTCCCCAGAGATGACTGCTTTCAATTCTTGTTAGTAAGATGACTCTTGCTGGTAGTTACATCCCTTGTCTCTAAATGACATACTGATATTTCTGTGGTCAGTTTTCAGTTTTAGGCATTATTTAAATGCCTATGCCTAGACACTTTACCATGGAAGAAGAGAATGCTAACTCATTTCCCCACCTCCCTCTACCACACACGCCTGCCTCTACCACACATGTATGCCATTTCCGTCCCTCCTCTCAACAGTTACGAAATAGTTTTAGTCAGATCAGTATGTCCTGGGCTTGTTGTCTTTATCTTTAGGCCTTCCCTCCGGGGCTGGGCAGATTCTCCAGAGAAGAACATTTGAACCACCTGCCTGTGGAGGATGCCTGCATTCTGGAAGTTCCAGCATGTAGGTAGGGGTGGAGGTATATCAGTATTTAGAGGATTAGGACCTAAGTAGACTCCCACTGTTTTTAGCCTTAACTTTACCCTCCCTTTACCTCCGGGAGTGATTCTACAGAATCATCTCTCATCTGTGATGAGTTCCTTTTTGGCTTTCCCTAGTGGCAGATAAGGGGCCACCTTTCCCAGGTTTGCTGTTCAGTTACCTCTTATCCATTTACTTTCTAGCTTCCACATTTTGTAACTGTTCTTTCCACTCACTTTGTCTTTGTTTGTGTCTAAAAGAATAAAACCCAGCTTTTTATCGTTATGTTAATGAGATTTGGGGAGGTAGCAGAACTAAGGTGTGTGTTTAGTGTGCCACTTTATCCTGATGTCAGAAAGTCATTTCAGAAAGCTTTGAATGTAGAGGAGGTAAAAAAAAGTTTGTGTTGCTCTAATGGGAAGACCAATAGTTCTATAAAAAATGGAAGCTTTATTTGATACTCAAAGTGTATTTCTGGGACTAGAACCATCAGTATTACCTGGGCATCACCTGGGTGCTTGTTAGGGAGAGTCATGGGCCCTACCCAAACTTACTGAATCAAAATTAGCATTTTCACAAAATCTCTGGGAGAGTCCTATGCATTCTGAAGGTTGAGAAGTGCTAATATGAAACTTTATTCAACTCCTACTGTAATTAGGATAAGTTAATTCTAATGAGTTTTAATCTGGGATTTAAAAGTCTTGGTACATTACCTTAATAAATTATTCTCTGAATTCTAGAGGTTGCTGTAAGATAATAGAGAGGAGTAAGTTTTCATGAAAATGTACCTTTTCTCCCTTAATAAACCATGTCTGTAAATCTGAGTCAATATCAGATGTGAACCAAAAATTCCATGCCATTTGCCACGAGAGATGTCAGACTGGTTATGTTCAGGCTTTTTTAGTTGCCCACAGTTCTTGAGGTTGGTGATAAGATTTTATAGATTGGCTAGGTTGAGTTTTCAGTCACACATCAAGCTGCCAAAGTGAGAGGGTGGCTTCCCCTAGAGGCAAAAGATAGATTAATTAGTTTATGCCCAGCATCTGACCCAGTGAAAGTGTATGCTCAGCAAGTGACTGTGGGATGAGTGAACTAAAGAAGATACAATTCTTGTCTTCAAGATATTCACCAACCAACACAAAATAAATTGGATGTCACCATACAGGGTTGACCAGCTCTAGGAAAGCATAAGCACAGAGAAGAGGCATCTAACGTAGCATTGCTGGCACAAAGAGGCAAAGGGCTATATGTTTTGATGAACCAAGCTTGGATGGTTTAGAGCAGTGGCTCCCAGTTTAATGTGTATTAGAATCACTTGGTGGGCTTGTTAAAACACAGACTTTCTGGCCATCCTGACAATTTATGATTCAGTAGGCCTGGGGTGGGCCTAAGGATGTGCATTTCTAACCATGTCCCAGGTGATGCTGATGATACTGATTTCACATTTTGAAAACCACAGGTTTTAGAGAATTATAAATAGTTCTTGTGGCTGGAGTCAGGGGGCCAGAAATTGTAGGTGATACTGAAAGCAGAAGTCTAAGAAGTAGGAATTTCATTGTGGAGGTTGTGGGGAGTCATTGACAGGTTTTATAGAGGAGAGTGATGGTTACCCATTTGCAGTTTGGAAGGATCATTTTGGTGTGGTGTGGAGGATGGATCAATGGGGCCAGAAAACCAAGTAAGTGGTTGATCATAGCCATCCAGATGAGAAAAAATAAAAACTTGGAATAAAGGTGGGATGAAGAAAGATCCCTGGGACTTGGTGGCCAGATGGAAGTGGGAGGGGAAGTGAGGGGAGGAGTCAATTCGGACCATCAGATTTCTGGCTGGGTAGGTGTTGGGATTGGTTACTCAAGACACAGAGAAGGCGGCCTGAAGCAGAGTCTGTGAAAGAAGAGCAAAGGAGGTAAGTTGAAGGAAGGACATGTTGAATTTGAAATGCTAGAAGAAATCTGGGTGGACCCTTCAGTAGACAGTTTTATTTATGAGTTTGGAGGCCAAGAGCGGGAGGCTGGTAAATCATCCAGCCCCATACTTTCTGCCACTTTGATTTGATCTCCTGCGTTGCTTGTTTGGATCAGGCATTGAATTTGTGAAGAAACAGTGTTAGTATAATTTTTAAGGGCCTGGAGAATGCAATACTTTGAAACAGATTCTCAAGAAAACAAATGTTCTAGTCTTTTGACTGGAAGAAAACAGAGTTCGTACTAGTCTTCTTACATTAGAAGAGGTTAATACAGCTGCCTTCTGCTGAAAGGCCAGTGGAATTGGGTTTTAGTAAGCTTGAAAGGAGCAAAATCACTTGACTGGTCTGCAGGCCATATGACAAACAGCTGAGACTAATTAGCTGGATTGTGGGTTTTTACAGAGATGCCTGATTTTGAAAGTTGATGGAGCAGACTGCTTTTCAAAAGATTCTTTTGAAAAACTTTTATAAGTAGACGATTCTGACTTTAATATTTCTCTTTACATCACATAGACAAAAAGTAATCTTTTTGAAGAGGACATGTAATTGGAAGTTGTCTAATTGTTGAAGTTTGGGAACAGCATTTCTAAAGTTTTAGAAGAACACCCAACGATTTATACTCCATCAGGTATAGTTTTGTGTTTATCTTTGTTTTTTGTTTTTTGGTTTTTTTTTTGGAGAGGTTTTGAAAATTGCCAGGCCAATTTTCCTGTACTTAGAGTATATGCAATTTGACATAGAATACCATTGCACATATTAACTTTTTTTTTTTAAACCGAAGACTTCAAGACACCTGCTAAATTTGGGGGGTGTGGTTTGAAAGTTGCATTTTCCATTACCAGAGAATGGGTATGAATACTGACTGCATTTTTCCTTTCTTTTCTGAGCTTCAATAAAGTAACAAAGGTTTTTTTCTCAGTTAATGTATTGAATAAGGGAGCTGATTAAGGACTTGAATTTGCTTCCAGAATCTTGCTCATCCTCTGAGGATTTTATTCACAAACATTCATGCTTATTGGGATTTTGTTGTTAATATTGTTAATAGCTTTAATGGAGGAAAGCTTTATGTAAGGACGTGTTTTTGTATAAGGTATATTTCTTCTGTAAATTAAATTTGACCCTGAATGTTAATTTTGTTTGATTTGGCAGTGGCATTGTGGTTATGTAAGGAAAGGTCCATATATTTTAGAGATGCTTAGTGATAGTATACAGGAGTGAAAGATCTGGGGACGGGTCTGCTGGGAAGTTGCTTACACAGTTCTCTCTACTTCTGGATATGTACTAGTTTGTAAGGACTGCTGTCACAAAGCACTGCAAACTGGGTGGCTCCAACAGCAGACCCTTATTCTATCAGGTCCAGGTGTCAGCAGGGTTCGTTCCTTCTGAGGGCTGTG
The DNA here is from genome assembly GCF_027475565.1 of Acinonyx jubatus. Classification (NCBI taxonomy): domain Eukaryota; kingdom Metazoa; phylum Chordata; class Mammalia; order Carnivora; family Felidae; genus Acinonyx; species Acinonyx jubatus. The sequence continues at coordinate 48,278,057 of NC_069386.1, forward strand.
AGGAAGAATCTGTTCCAAGCCCCTCCTTGGCTTATTGAAGGCCAAGTCTCCCTGTGTCTCATCTTGTAGCCTTCGCTCTGTGTGTCCTTCTGTGAAGAAGGAACCTGGATACAGACATGCAGGTCATGCAGCTGATTGGTATCAAGGCAGTCTCCTCACCTCCGCTCCAGGGTGCTGACCATCACCTCCTTTTGTTTTCTTTGCTGCAAGTTCAAGCTTTTCTCCTAGCAGTGAATCCAGACCTCCCATGATCACACATCACCGTGGGAAAGAACCTTGATTAAAAGTTGACTTTCTCTGTCTAGATTCTTGAATTATAAATACAAAAAAATAAAAAAATATTTTGGGGAGGAGAGTTTATTCATGAGGCATCTTATCCATAGAACATCCAGGTTGGATTTAGTACATTCCAAAGGAGTTTGTCCCCATCTTGGTTGCTTTCTGTCTCTTACTGCTTTCTCCTTGTCCTTTCCAGTGTTGAGTGACCCAGAAGCCATTAGAATACAAACAACAGTTTTTTTTTTTTCACTTGCCGCGCCCACAAGACAGGAACTGTGGCAGAAAATGCTGATGAAACCTTGCGGCCTGCAGGATGGCACCATAGCAACCAAGATCTGTGCATGTGTTAGCAGGTCCCAGAACCCAGGGCTGACTCTGCTGATGTTCCAGCTTCTGCCCTCTCCCAACCCTCAGTACCTGCGAACTCGAAGAGGAGATGCTTGCCACTTCCCTCTGTTTCTGTTTTCTCTGTTTAGGATTAAAGCTTCCTGAGATATCCGTTCACTTTTGCTTTCATTCCTTTCCTCTTCCCTCTGAACTGGGTTGATTTATAGATAGAGCTCCAGGCATAGCATACCTGATAGCTGATGAGTCACGTAAAGCCCATTAAAAACAAAGCTGATTTTCGCAGAAGCCCTAATTCGTTTGTTCTGTCTTTGCAAGAGGACGTCTTTCCTGCTTGCTTCTGTGCTCCTGGTGTTGCTGCGGTATGGCTGGGGCCCTGTCCTCTCAGCAGTGGTGGGTTCCTTGAGGGTTGGAGGGTTGGGAGAACGTGAGTGAGATCAGGGTGCTGGTCATGAGATGAGTTTTCATCACTGCTGGTTCTCTGGAGGCAGGAGTCACTTTGCTGAAATACAGATAAAGCTTATCCTTCCAAGAGCTGAGTGCATCAATTTTTGTTTGTTTGTTTGTTTTGTTTTCCCCATTTCATACTCTATTAGGCATCTCTTCTCTCTGATGTAATCTGAGCAGGGAACATTTAGCTATGAATGCTAGATTGGATGGATCCCTGCTTTCACAAGAAGGAGGAAGTCCAGATTTCTATAAGCTGGCACCTCTGTGCTTTGGTGACTATGGACTATTGTTGAAAAAATCTCCTTCCTAGTGTCCTTCTTGGTCTCTCTTGATTCTCAAGAGTCGTCTTCTCTCTCTTATGGCCTTAGGAAATCAATTCTGTTGATCCCTCTAAAATCCATATTGTTAACACTGATTTTTCTTTGGAACCTTACTCTGTTTTCCAAATGCCAATTAAACACAACTCCCTGGAAGTCCATCATGTCTAAGGGACATTTAATTGGTCCTCTGCAATGTAGTAGAGTGTGTTTGGGTTCAAATCTTGGCTCCACCGCTTACTGGTTGAGTGACCTTGGAGAAGTTATTTAACCTTTCTGTGTATCAGTCTTCTCATCTGAAAATTAGAGCCCTCATAAGGTTGTTGTGAGGATTAAATGAGTCGGGATTTTAAAGGGCTTAGAAAAGTGGTCAGCGTTAGCTATAATGATCATTTCAAATTGTTTTTGCCTGTTTTCATTAATGATTATAGATAGCATTCATTCTGTTACCAAAGGAAAAGTTTGGGTTCTTTAACTCCTATACCAGTCAATTGAGAAGTGAAACTGATTTTTCTACTTCATAAATATATCTTGAATTAATCCTTGCCTCTTCATTCCCACTGTCACTGACAGAAGTCAAATCCCTACCTCTCCCATCCCCTCCTGACCCTATGTTGTATATTCCCAGTCTCCGTGTGGCTATCCGAAAGATCTCTCTAAGGCACACACCTCATGCTCCTCCCCTTCACAAAAGTCTGCAGTGGCTTTCCGTTGCCCAGATGATAACACAGACTCTTTATGTTATGGAAGACTCCTTTCAGGCCTAGGGGGTTGCAGAGTCTGTCCCACCTTTGTAACCTCTGTCTGGGCACCTCCTCCAATCCCCATGCACTGGTCTAGCCATCCATTTACTTAGGTCCCCTAAGTGCACCATACCCTTCTCCTTATACCTCTGCAAGTACAAATGCCTTCACTCCACTCCCATCCTCTCAGACTGTCTGTCACCCAGGACTTGCTCCCGTCTTATGGCTGTAGACCTTGTCTGGTTTTGTACTTTGAATGCCAGACAGCCCTTAGCTAATTCCATCAACAGTGATTTGCACCTTTCAGATCGGCATCAATGATAATTTTGTTGATAGTTTCTGTTATCTTTAAAGGGTGATGCTTATTTGCCATGTGAAGTCCTTGACCACATCCTTCTGTGAACTGTGTGATTTTTGTCCCTTCACTTGTGTCACTTGTCCCTTTGTGTACCAATTTTAGTCATTGGCTTGGATGCTGCTCTGCAAAGTTTTCCCGATTCCCCTACGAGGCATTCTGGGCTCTCCTTCTAGCCCTTTCTGCCCAGCCCTCCCACCTACCCAGCATACTTACAGTTCTTGTTTCACTGAAACATTGCATCTTGTTCACTGAATGTTTTACTGATCATTTCCACAGAGTGCTTCTTTTAGACTATTATTCTTCCAGAGCAATGTTTTCAGTCCTTCACATAGTGGTGAGCACATGGCATGTTCTCAGTGCTTGCTTATTAAATGCATGATGTTTAAACTGATGTGCTTATAGGCTGCTGCCTGAATTTAATCATCAGAACCAGGCTCTCCCTCCTCAGTGACTTCAAGCTTTTCTGGTATACCTTTTGATTGTTGCCATAGGCCACTCTACTTATCAAATTTTGAGATTATTAACACCTTTTGGGTTGGTATGTATGTCATTTTTCATTTAATTTCAGTTATATGTAAGGGACATTTTGTGGAGTTTCTTGGGAAGTACTTCCATACCTGACCCAAGTAGTACTACCCTTCCCCATATCCTCCTGTGCTTTGTAATTTTTGTCATTCACATTTGTCAGTTGAGCCAAGTTTATTTTTCTCTAAAACACTTAAATGTTCTGTTTTAAAAAAAAATAGATTTTGCCCTTGTCTAGTCTTTAATAGTTCTTAAAAATGTGTAAAAACTAAAAGTGATTAAGGGTTTGTAGAAATCACAAAGTGAAAACCCACTTTTTTTTTTTTTTAATGCTGTTGTAAAACTTGTTCACTGCTGGCAGTGGCTTGGGAGCTCTTTAGAGTCACGTATAGATTCCAATACTATATTTTTTTGTGATATTTAATGTGCTTTTATTAGAAATAAGACTCTAGAGCTTTGTTACAGAGTTGCTTGCTGATTTCTATTTCCTTTGCATAAGTGTCCCTTTTCATTTCTAGATATACCTTGTCTAACATCCTTGGTCAAATAGATGTACTTCATGGAGTTAAATGAAAGAGATGTTAGGATAATTGCATAGGCCATCCTAAATGGAGTTTAGAATTTGTCGAATTTAGAAATGTAGTTTCAAAGTGATGTGATCACTCATTTACTAGCAGAGGGAGATGGCAGATTTGGGTAGGGCCTAGAGCATAGCCCGAGGCAAGAAAGATGAGGAACCTGTTTGATACTCATCTTCAGTCATTTCTCCAAGTATCTGGAAAGGACCTTGTTTGTTTTTTTTTTTTTTTTTTTTTTTTTTTTTAACTGTAGCCTCCTGGGTTGTATGTGTATATGGGCATTGGGGTAGGATGGGGGCAGTGTATGGATGGGGGTCCATGGATCCTTCAGCTTTTTTTTTTCCTTTCCTGTTCTACACCATTGGACTAGAGTGCTCTTCCCCAGAGAATGCTAGCCTTATAGGTACTGTTTAGGGCTGCACAGTACTTAGAGAACTTCTGCATCCCAAGTCCCTGAACCCCTCATCTACTTCTCAGAAACCTCCCCTAACCCACCTGATCCATATCAGGGTTAAGTGTTAATCTCATGGGATCCTTCCATTATGCCTATGATAGGTAATAACCATACTTGGCATCTTGTTTCGGTCGTCCCTGTCTTCTATTAGATGGTAAACTCTCTGAGGGCAAGTGCTGTATCTGTCTTATTTGCATTTCTATCACCTTGCACAGCATGCAGTGGGTACTCACCTATTAAGGGATTATAGGATTCTTTATTCATTTGTAAAGACAGAACCTGCTCCGACTTTTCTAGAGGTACAAACCCTCTTGATGCAGCCTGGCAAAAAATCAGATTTGCTCACCCCACCTTATTTATTTATTTTTTTGTAATTTAAGAGTGAGTGTAAGAGAATGTGAGTGGGGGAAAGAGGCAGAGGGGCAGAGAGAGAGAGAGAGAGAGTGAGTGAGTGAGAGAGAATGAATGAATGAGAATATCCCAAGCAGGCTCCATACTCAGCCTGGAGCCCGATGTGGGGCTTGATCCCAGGACCCTGGGATCATGACCTGAGCCAAAATTAAGAGTTAAACACTCAACTGACTGAGCCACCCCAGCTTTAAGCAAGAGGAAATGCCAATATTTTCCCCTCTGTCTCCACATTGTTTGTACTATATCATTATTGGGGCTAGTCTTAGATTCTGAACCACGGTTTTGAGGCATGGCCTGACCCCTCTGACTGATAATGTTGAGTTATAGAACGTATATAAGTAGCATTTTGTATTTGTCTAAAATGCCTATTTTTGAAATGTTACCTCTAATTGGTGTGTTATAATGGGGGAGCTTGAGCTCTAGTGCTTAAAATCAATAATAGTTTTGAAAAGAAAATTTGAAAGGTAGCTAATGACTTTCTGATATTTCTGTAGGGAGTGAAACACTATTTCACTTGAAAAACTTTCTATAATAATTACTTCTGCCTCTAAAACACTGCATCTTAAGTAACCTTTTTTTATTTAGCCTCAAAAGAGCAACTTTATATAAATGTAATGTGTTACATTTGAAGATTAGTTTTGGGTAATCACCTCAAATACCTGGTACTTACTAGATATTTCATTTTTTATTCTTTCATAAATATGAGTGACTCTGAGAACTATGGCCTTTCCTGCACCCCTCCCAGGATGGGAATGACCTGGGTAGAGAGTATAAATTTAAAAATCAGGAAGGTTAGAGAATAAAAAAAACAACAACTAGAAAGATCAAAGTCACAATAAATGCAAAAGCTTGTCAATTACTTGCTTAAAAGAAGCATTACATAATTTTGCATAATTACAAATAAACACCAGATTGAAAGAAGCATTACATAATTTTCCCAATAGATGCCAGAACAAACTTGATAAAACTGATACTCATTTGTAATACTTATTCTTAGAAAACTAGGAATAGATGGAGAACTTCCTTATCCTGGTCAAGCATCTACCAAAAATCTATAGCAAATGTAATTATTTATTTATTTATTTATTTTGAGGGAAAGCGCAACAGCACGTGGGAGAAAGGGCACAGAGAGAGAAGAAGAGAGAGAGAATCCTAAGCAGGCTCCCTACAGTTAGCACAGAGACTGTTGTGGGGATGGAACCCATGAAGCGTGAGATCATGACCTGAGTCAAAATCAAGAGTTGGATTCTTAACTGACTGAGCCACCCAGGTGCCCCAGAAAATGTTATTCTTAACGGTAAAATGTTAGAATCAAGACAGGACTGTCTATTAAATACTTTGGGACATCCTTACTGGAACATATAGAAGATACATACATTTTTAAAAGATGTCATAATAGTGACAAAAATATAAAGTATCCATAAGTCTGAAGATTTATAAAGTCTTTATGAAGATATAATTTATTGATTGATAGCATTTTTAAAAACAAAGAAGTCCTAAATAAATGGGAACAGTAAAATGTACATGCACAGGTATGTTCAATATTGTGAATATGTCAGTCTTCTCAATTTGATCCATAGATTTTTCATGCAGTACCAATCAGAATTCCCATAGGGTTTTTGAGGAACTTAGATAAAAGTGTGAGAGGTTAAGAATGTCCACAGTAAGGTGGAGGAGACTGGACCTCCCAGATACTAAGTTGTACAGATGATCCTTGACTTAGGATGCTTGGACTTAGGAGTTTTGACTTTATAATGTGAAAGCGATACACATTCAGTTGAACTGCACTTTGAATATTGAATTTTGATCTTAGGCTAGGGATATGGTAGGAAGCTGTCTTCTGATGCTGGGTAGCCAGAGTGAGCCTCAGCTCTCACTTGGCCACATTCACAAGGGTAAACAACTGATACACTTAAAACCATTCTGTACCCAGATAACCACTCAGTTTTTCACTTTCAGTACAGTATTCAATTACAGGAAATATTCAACATTTTATTATAGACTAGGCTTTGTGTTAGATGATTTTGCCCAATTGTAGGCTAATGAAAGTGTTCTGAACATGCTTAAGGTAGGCTAGGCTAAACTTTTTTTTTATTTAATTTTTTAAATGTTTATTTTATTTTTGAGAGAGAGAGAGAGAGAGAGAGAGAGCGAGAGGGAGGGAGGGAGGGGCAGAGAGAGAAGGAGACATAGGATCCAAAGCAGGCTCCAGGCTCTGAGTTGTCAGCACAGAGCCCAATACGGAGCTCGAACCTATGAACTGTGAGATCATGACCTGAGCCAAAGTTGGACACCCAACTGACTGAGCCACCCAGGCACCCCTAGGCTAAGCTTTGAAGTTCAGTAGATGAGGTGTATTAAGTGTGTTTGTGATTTGAGATATTTTCAGTTTGCGAGGGGTTTATTAGGACATAACCCTATCATAAGTTGAGGAATACCTGTATAATGAAATCATAGTGATTAAGGCCTTGTGACATTGGCCCAGGGATAGTAAAAATGATCAAGGAACAAAAGAGCCCAGAAACAAGCCCTTATAGAGTGAATCACTAGGGAAAGGATAGTGGTTTTTGTTTTTTGTTTTTTGTTTTTTTCCAGTGAATGGTACTATGACAATTAGATATCCTTCAGGGAAAAATAATGAAATTGGATCCCTACATATACCTTAAAATGTTTTCAACAGATTAGAGACTTAAATGTGAAAGGTAACATGTTTAGGGAAATAATGTAGAAGAACATCTTTATCACTTTAGGCAAAGAAGGATTTCTTTTGACCAGTTAAAGAGCCATTAAAAAAGTGAAAAGATGAACTACGAACAGGAAGAAGATAGTTGCAACATCTGTAACTGACAAGGGACTACTATCTGGAATATGTGAAGAACTCTTGCAAGTCCATAAGAAGATAACCCAAAGGAAAAATATGGAAAGGACATAAATATGTTTCCAGAAGAAGAAATTGAATGGCCAACAAATTAAAAAATATGCTCAACTACATTTGCAGTCAGAGAAATGCTAATTTAGATAACAATATGTTACTATTTTGAAAAGTCTTGCAACAAACAGCAGATCTTGGTGAAGATGTGAAGTTGGGAGTGTGAAACAACTGCATTGGACAATTATTTGGCATTATCTTGTATTCTTGAGCAGGCACATACCCAAGCCCCAGGAATTTGACTTTTTGGTGTTTACCCTAGAGCAGAGCTTCCTCTCTCATATGCCCTGAATTGGCTGAGACGGGTTGAGATATTTGAAGCCCTCTTCCCCCAGGATGGGTGAGTAGATTCTGGCATTGCTGGAGCCCCCAAATCTGTTGCCTTTGATCATGAGCATTTGCTCCAGTTTGTCATACAAATAGCAGAGAAAAGGTTGGAAAACACTTTTCTAGACCAACTCTTGCTAGCATGTATCGGGAGATGTGCACACACATATTTATAGCAATACAATATTGTTCCAAATGAGAACAAAAACATGGAGGATATGGTTTAGTTCCGCTAATTCTCATCTGAAAACCCACAGGCATTAAGTAATTAGAGAAGGGTTTTGGCATGTCATTTCTTAACATCAGCAGTAAAAGCGGTAATAATTGCAAGCCAAGTGAGACAGGCAGAGAAAGAAGCTGAAGGAAAATTATGTTTTTTTTCTGGCCAGTATGTGTTTTCATCGACATGTAGTCAGATGAGTGGTATATGATGATGGGCAAGGTCTGAGTTTTGAAACTGAGCAGATGCCTTAATGATGGCTCCCCGAAGGAGAGAAAATGGTGGAGGCAAAGTGACATCCAGCTGTCTTCCCTGATATTTCCCTCTTACTCCCTGCCAGATAAAGTACCATACAACAGGGGCATGATGTCTGCAAACAAAATTTTGTCAGAACAGCAGGGACTGGCCATCATGTTCCATGTAATTTTCTTTGGCTGAGAATCCCTGCTGTGATCCTTGGTCTTATGTGTTCCCTCTCCTGTGGTGGGTACAGGCCTGGCCTTCTTTTTTGACCTTTCACCATTGGTTCTTCTGCCTCTATACCAAGGACAGACATAAATGTGGGACCATAGGGAGTGGAGAGGGTTTTTGGCATTTCTCTGTGGTGCAACTTTCCTAATCCAAATCTCATCATCTTTCCCCTCCAAAAACCTGATCCCCTCCACAGAAACCTTATGTCCATTCCAACTTTTTCCCTTCCCCCATTTCAATGACCTCTTTCTGTCTGCAACACTACTTCACCCACTGTGATTCTTTGGAGTGCTTTGTCTGCTGCTTTCTCTTCAACCCACTGTGGCGCTGTATTATATTTTTAAATTAATGTCTCTTGGGCTCCTTCCATCTCATTCCCACTGCTGGTGCCTCTATCTAGGCTCTCATCTTTGAAGAGTGAGAAGTGATACAAGGGACAGCTGCTACCATGAGTCCATTTATCTTTCTCATTTGTCATGGCGAAACCCTGGACTCTGAACGTAGAATCAGAGAATAGAATGTTTTCTCAGAGACCATGGAGTTGAAACCTCCTTATTTCATATTTGAAGAAACAAGGCCTAGAGAGGGATGGTAGTAGATAGTAGCAGAGCCAGAACTAGAAACCCATCCACTGACAGGTTAGTCGTTCAGCCCTCTTCAACTTGCCACATTACCTCATAAGCATTCCTTTGAATTCATAGTTACTTGTCTTCTGTCTCTCTGACTAAATTTTTAGGTGAAGAATTATTTCTTAGTCTTATTTGTAGCCTTTTCAGTATTGAACAGGGCTTCTCAATACTTGTTAAATTGAAGTCAGACCATGCCCTTTTACCACACATATGGTCTTCCCTATTCCTGACCACCTCACTAAATCCTTCTTGGCTTGGAAGGTATTCAGCTCAGGCCCTGGTTCCTGCTTGAAGCCTTGGTCAGATAGTTTCCCCGCCTTTTCTGACCTCCCAGAGTCTACTTGTCATGTAAACCACCATCTTACTGTACCTAGCAGTTTATAGTTTATAAAATACATTCATGTAATGTATCCTTTAATATCAACAATAATCTTGCTAGATAAATATTCCCGTATTGAGGAAACAGTCTCAGAGAGGTTATGTGACTTGCCATAGGTCATACAGCAAGGAAGTATGTAACAGAGTTAAGGTCTTCTGACTTTATGCCCTTTGCACTTTTGATGTCCTGTGCTGGGTGGTCTATGTGGCATACTAGACACTTTGCATCCTGATAATCTTATTTTTCCTGTATTGAAAATGAATTCATTTTATTTCCTCACTCCAATACCAACTTCTTGAGGGGAGTGGCTGGGTCACATATTTCTTTCATGCCGTTCATAGTTGCTAGCACAGTACTGGGCAACATAGAAGTTGTTTAAGTATGGTTAAGTTGAAAACAAATACAATTTAATTTACCAAAAAAGACCAGCTTTCACTAGAGTTCCAAGACCCTTTTTGAGTCACCCCTGAATGAAATCAGCAATGAACAGAGGGAACCAGAGGAAGGAAGAGGCTGTTAGAGAAAGCCAGATGGTAGACATAATTAGCAGTTGGGCGACAGCTGGCCTGTTGTCAGTCTGGTGATGAGGGGTGGTAGACCAGCAGTACACAAGACCATCCTCAGGAATTGTGCAATTTTGCTGAAGACTTTAGACGCTTTCATGAGAAAGGAGAGAAGTACTTAGAAGTAGCATAATCCCCATACAAATTAAGCAGATAGAGCACTCATACATATTGAGAAAATGTTGGTTAAAGAAATATCCAGAGTAGGATGTGGCTTATGAAGACAGGTTTCCAGGGTGAGAGTGGAGTGGGTAGAGAAGCATTTGGCTTGGTTTGTGATCATTCCTTTAATACCTGACGCTGTGAGAAAAGGGACATATAGGTAAGCATGTTTCCTTTAAAACAACTTTCCTTCCCTTTTCCCTTCTATGGCAATCAGTAGGGCCTCACCCCTGAGCCCTGGTGTCAGAAGAGAAGCGAGCTCAAATAATCACACACCATCTGTGCATAGAGATGTGTTGTGATGACTAAATCCGTGGATATCTCTGGGACTTTCTCATTTCACATATTCTTGTGCATTTGCCCCATAGATTAATGAGATGGTTCAGAAATTCCACTACTTGGACAACCTAACTATATTTCTAAACTATATTAATTTTTCTCAAAAGGATCACAAAAATGCACTAACATCATATGCCCCACATTTTGGTTTGGAAATCACACTGCATCTCCTGAGTTCTGTAGCATTTTGCATCTGAATAAAATGTAAAACCTCTTCTGCTAGAATGCATATGAAAGATGTCCAATGTCCTAATGGTAGAAGCCTACACATGTTCTTTTATGAGCTTCTGTCTCTTAAGGGAACATAAAATTAAATCATTTTAGATTAGTAGTAATAGAACTTTAACATCTGTTCCTTCCTGTGTCAAAATGTCCACAGTGTAGAATTACTTAATAGGAGCTGAAGGAATGTGTATGTCAACTACTCAGAGATGCCAGCAATTAAGGGTAATCATTTCAAATCAGAAATTGTAATTTATATGCAGTAGACTCTGAAATGTAAGTATGTAAAACCTTTTCTGTGACATTCATATATGAATTTTTAAGGTAATTGCTCATTAAAAATTGATTAATATCATTGGGGTTTATTGTTAGAAGTTTTAGTTTATTTTCAGTGCTTGATACCTATACAGCAATTGTATTTTTATGTGATGTGCAAATGTATATGGGAAAGTTCTAATTTAAAAAGGATACCAGGGGCACCTGGGTGGCTTAGTCAGTTAAGTGTCCAAGTCTTGATTTCAGTTCAGGTCATGATCTCATGGTTTGTAAGTTGGAGCTGCAAGTTCAGGCTCCTCTCTCTTTGCTTCCCTTCCTCCCTCCTTCCCTCTTTGTTTCTCTCAAAATAAACTAAAAAAAAAAAAAAAGATACCATTGGTAACACTGTTTTTTGTCTTTTTTTTTTTTTTCAACGTTTATTTATTTTTGGGACAGAGAGAGACAGAGCATGAATGGGGGAGGGGCAGAGAGAGAGGGAGACACAGAATGGGAAACAGGTCCAGGCTCTGAGCCACCAGCCCAGAGTCTGATGCGGGGCTTGAACTCCCGGACCGCGAGATCGTGACCTGGCTGAAGTCGGACGCTTAACCGACTGCGCCACCCAGGCGCCCCTGTCTTTTTTTTTTTAATGGAAGCATAATTCCTGAGGTCTAAACATTCAACTTAAAAACTTTTACAGTCAAACTTGTGGGTATGTGGAAGTTAACTTTATATTTAAAAAGTTGACTTATTAAAATATGATTATGGAATTGTGAGATTGATTGTCATGGTGGCTTATAAAAACTTTTTCTTACTACTTTACAGTTATCTCTCATATATGTAGAATCTCATTTCATCATCATTAAAAATTTTAATATCATTTGTTTCTTTAATGTCCTCCAAGCACTCGAAAAAATTTCTAAAGTTGTTGCTTATCAATTTCTTAAAAATTCATGGATACTTACATTCTCATGGTATTTTGTCATGTGCTTTATGCTCCTTTTGTCTATAATTCTCTTTACCCTATTGACTTGTTCTCTTGCTGATTCAGTCAACATTTTTATTTTGTGTTAGTAAATTTATATTGAGATTTTTTTTATCCATTCCTTTTTAAACAAGGTCTTCTAGATTTTTTTCTGAGTGACCATCTTGCCCACTCACTTTAGCCCCAATATATTTAGACTCCTGCCTTAAAATATTATTGAGAAAACAGGGACTTGGTTCCCATAGTGCCCTTATCTTAGGCTTGGCTGATGACAAAGACAGGTATGGCTTTGGGGAACCAAATGGTAATCTGGACGCTTGGCCTTCCATATGCCCAAGGTAGGAAGAGGAAACTTAGTGAAGGAATCTGGTTGGAACAATTAGGGAGCCTTTGAAATTGGATGGGCTAACAGGAGAGAGCAACCAGATGGAAAAAAATTGCTCTGACTTAGAAGGTAATCTCTCAGGTTTTTGATAAAACAGCAACTACTGAAGGCCTTTTCTAGGTGTTGTCCCTACTGTCTGTAATTAGGTAAAATGTCTCTCCAGTCTCTAGGACTACATGTTCTCCTGAATTCCTGGGACACTCTTCCACAAATCCATAAACCACTTCTCTCCTTTTTGATCTGTTCCTTACTTTGTTGGTGTTTGACTTTGATGTGACCTTGACCACCTGTCTGGGAACCTCCATTTGTATTTAGCCCCTTGTGTCTTGAATTGGTTCTGTGCCACCTACACTTGAGCCTGCGTGCTCTGGTAGGGAGGATAAGAAGTTGTTCTTTTCCCATTTCCCCACCACTCCTTTCTCCTTCCCTGGAACTTTTGAATAGTTTAAAGTAGCAACGTTTTCATGACATAGCCATTAGCTGGAACAAAGCATTTTGTGGATAAAATATAATACTGGCAATTTTTCCTGAATTAATAGAAAAAAAATAAAGTTAGCAGAGAGAATTTTCAGTTTTTCTCTATCACTATTAAAAAGAAACTTTGTGCCTTTTTATGCTACTCTGGTTATAGTTTAGTATAAAGTGGCTTTGGATATAGCACAAAATAATACATTATCAGTTATTTTAAGTTTGCCATTTCATTGTTTCGTTATGTTCCTCAAAACATATCTTGACTTTTTAGGGTTCCACCCCAAGCATAGCTTCTTGAGTCTGTTGAGACTAATCTGGATATATTTTCTGATGGCCTCAGTGTGTCCAATTAGTCCCATTAGCAAGGGATCACCAAAGTAGCTGGTTATAAACATCCATCTAACAATTCTCATTTTCAAGGACACTGGTACCTGTCCCAAGGTGGGGTGTGACGGGTGCTGCCTTTTTGTTCACTTTTGGCCAGTTTGGTGTGGATTTTTCCAGGACTTTTTAGACTTAGACCCATAGACCTTCATTTCCTGTGAGTGACCCAATGATCATTGTCTCCAAGACTCTATCTTACCAACTTACCTTAATTCTCTCAAGCTTTAGGTACCCCTACTTGGAGTTCTCATCAGGACACCCAGTATATTTTAGGTTTTCCCTCCCAGGTGAGACGAGTCCTAAGAATGTGGTAAGTGGGGGAGATCTGAGAGGTGGCATCTTAAGGAGATGTTCAGTAGAAAAGCCTAGCAGGCCTTACAAAAATGTGTTGTCGATCTAAGGCTAAACACCTTAGGCAGACAGGAAGTGTTTGTGTACAAAGGCAAATGAGATGACTCAGTTGGGTGGAAGGTAGAGCTTTCCTCACTGGTTTCCAAATGTGTGCAAAGGACCCTTGATAGTCCTTGTGGGGGCCACAGGCTTTGGAGGTCAGGTATCATGTTCATCTTATTATCAGAATGGTTCCACTTTCATTGGTTTTGTATATTGGAGTGCCATGTAAGATTTCATTTGAAGAAACTTGCTAAAGATAGTTTGCAACTGGCTGGACCAAAGCAATTTTCTGAGGTAGTGAAAGGTTTACTGCAATGACCTGATGTAGGTTTTCTGAGACCCTGTGCAGGAGTATCCAACAGGCTGTGAAGATACTAATCTGCAATAGACAAGAAGTAACCCAAACTTAGAACAGCTCAATCATATTTATAGAAGTCAAACAAGAAGCTCTCCAAACATAAAATCATCTCTACAGTGATCTGTAATCAAATGTTTTGATGCAACATACTGTGTTCATTCCTTATTGCTCAATTGACTGTCCTAATGGGATGGAAGCAAACATGCTAAATAGATGTGCCTCAGCCTTGCTGTCATGTACGGAGAGTGGCTCACATATGCCTCTTTAAATAATTTCACAAGAGTGGACCCAGGGATCTACTCTGAATTTTAAAAAAAGAGAAAGAAAAAGGAGAGAAAAGCCTAGTGCAAATTACAGCCTTCTCCATTAATAACACATTTATAGATATTTCAAGTAACATATATGCTCTAAAGACAGAAACAAATAACTTAGGCAAGCAGTATAAATGAATAATTTGGATGTCTCTAAATCTGCTATATAACTTGTGTGACTATACGAGTTTTTATTCCAAATCAAAAAAATAAGGATAAAGGTAAAACAGACCTTTGAATAAAAAGTTACAGAACTCTTAACGTACCTCCATGGATCTCAGTGTTCTACATAACACAAAGGCCACAGATTGAATGCCTCATGAATAAGGACTGCAAAGCCTTGTTCTTTTGTGATGCTTTATATTCATCTTCTTTAAGATATTATCTTGTACTTATTTTATAAGAAAAATCCAGTTTCTTCACACACCTTTCTCAGAAACAGATAAAGTAGTAAAATGTAAATAAAGGTAATATCAGATTGAAAAACATAACTAGCATACAACTAACAGGGTATATAGATAATTTTCAAACAGTCATGGAACATTCATAAAACTTAAGAAATCGCTCAAAATTTGATACTATGCAGAACAATTTTGCTGACCCAAGATGCAATAAAATTAGAAATCAACAGCAGTAGCTAAACAGCCAACTGTGATCATACAGGTTAATTTAGAAATTGGCTGGATGGTTGCAAGTACATTGTAGTTTCTCGGTCCTTTTGCATAAGTAAATCCAAGGCACACCCCATTCTATAAACAGCTGCTGACAGAAATGCAAACAGTCCTTTCCAAGACTGCACACTGAATGGGTGGAACAAGGAAAGACTTCCTGAGAATCCATAAGAAGTATATCCAATTAGACCTTGTCAATTGGGTGAGTTTCTTTTCTTTCCTTTTGATTCAGCTATTAAAGAATATGATACTTTTTAGGGAGCAATTGAATACATGTTCTAAATATATTACTGTAGAAAGTAGACTTGAGAAGGACCCAAAAGACCTATAACCAGCTGTCTGTAACTTACTGACACCCAATGGGCAAGGCTGAGAATCCTCGTGTCATTGTTTGAGTTGTGCTAAATCATCAGGAAATAGCTTGATTTTCTGAGCCTATTTCAATGTTCTTTTTATAATTTTTTATTTAAAAAATCTTTAAAATTGAGATATAATTGACATTCATTGTATTAGTTTCAGGTATACAGCGTAACTTTTCAATTTTTGCATATGTTGCAAAATGATAACCATGGTATGTCTTGTTACCACCTGTCCTATATGGTGATAGAATTTTTGTGTGATGAGAACTTTTAAGATTTACTCTCTTAGCAAGTTTCAAATATGCAATACAATGTTATTAACTGTATTTGCCATGCTGTATGTTACATCCCCAAAACTTATTTATTTCATAAGTAGACATTTGTATCTTTTGACTTCCTTCACCCATTTTGCCCTCCTCCACTCCCTGCCTCTGGCAGTCACTGATCTGTATTCATGAGCTTGGGGTGTTTTTTTCCCCCACATATAACTGACATCATGCAGTATTTGTCTTTCTCTGTCTGACTTATTTCACTTAGTATAATATCCTCAAAGTACATTCATCTTGTCACAAATGGCAAGATTTCCTTTTTTGTAGCTGAGTAGTATTCCTTTGTGTGTGTGTTATATTTGTGTGTGTGTGTATCGATGTCATTTTCTTTATCATTTATCTTTTGATGGATATTTATGTAGTTTCACTGTCTTAACTGTTGTAAATAATGCTGCAGTGAACATGGGGTGCATATATCTTTTTGATTTTGTGTTTTTATTTTTTTTTGACAAATACCAGAAGTGGAATTATGGGGTCATATGATTGTTTTATTTTCAATTTTTTGAGGACACTGTATACCGTTTTGCTCAGTGGTTGCACCAATTTACATTCCTACCAACAGCGTACAAGGGCTTCCTTTTCTTCCTATCCTCATCAACACTTGCTATGTCTTCACTTTTTAATAATAATCATTGTAAGAGGTATGATTTGATATCTCATTGTGGTTTTGATTAGCATTTTCTTTGATGATTAGTGATGATGGACATCTTTTCATGTACTTGGTGGTCATCTGTATGTCTTCTTTGGCAAATGTCTATTCAGGTCCTTGGCTCATTTTTAAATCGGATTATTTGTTTTGTTTTTTGGTGTTTTGTTGTAGGACTTCTTTATATATTTTGCATATTAATCCCTTAACAGATATATGATTTGCAAAAGTTTTTTCCCATTTAATATGTTGGCTTTTTATTTTGTTGATAGTTTCCTTAACGGAGCAGCGTTTTTGAAAAGAAGAAAGTTGGTATATGGTAGGAATATTTACAGCTGTTTAAACTCAGGATGGACTTGTATCAGTATGTTGCCTGTTCATTAACATTATGGGAAAACCAAAACTAGCGCAGTACTGAGAAGAATTTATGTTCCTGAAATGGCTCTATTCCCAGGAATAGATGGGGCAAATCTCTTTTCCTTATTGGAAAAGTAGAAGTCCTTGAAGACACAGCAGCACTTGAGCTTACTGAGAGGGTCCAATACCCTGAAGTTAACATGGCAACTCACTGTGTTATAAGGAAATGTGCATTCATTGACTGGCATTGTTGGTGTAAGGTCAGTTTTTGCACACACAAATTGGTGTTGGGGAAAAGTACCTGAAAATGAGAGACAAGAAAGCCAGAAAGGGGAAAAGAGAGTAGAGAGGTCATGGCACAGGGGTAATTATTAGAAACAGGGCTGTTAGAACCCAACATGGGGGGTGGTTGAGGGTGGTTGATGTTAGACTGTGGAAAAGAAAACCAGTTACAAAGTGATGGAATCCTATGCGTGTTAATAAGCCACCACGTAACCAAAGAGCATATTCCTGGGGGCTGAGAACAACAAAGCTCTGATGTGGTCAGCAGGGAGAACAGAGAGAACAAAAATCATGATATGTTAGAAAAGGATACAGTGCTAGAATTTAGACTAGGGATCTACCTCAGTCCCACATCTAACCTGCTGGTTGATTTTATATTATTCACTTGTCTTTTCTGAGCTTCATTCAGTTTTCTCTTGTAGAAATTAAAATATTCAACTGACGAACACTCCAGCTCTGAAACTGCCAAAAATCACGCAGATAAAACTTAGTGTTAGTTTGGAATGCCAAGATAGCTTTTGTGATGGATGAAGACCTCATAAGTGATTGTACCTAAATTGAATGTTACCTATGATTTTTCTAAAGGTTCAGGTACTGGGTTAAATAACAATAGATTGTAAAATGACATGCCTTGCTGAAAACTTGATGAGACTATTTGGAATAGTATTGCTAAAGACAAATTTCAATTAATGAACGCTTAACACAGACCAAGCAATATGCTAAAAGCTTTCTGTAGATAATGTCACTTAGTAGCCATTATTATCTCCACTTTATGGTTGAAAGAATGGAGGTTTAAAGAACAAGGAGTCTCACACAAAGAGTCAAAATTTGAACCCAAGCCTACTTCCCATCATATTAAGAAAATATCACTCTTTATGTATTGTAACTCTTATACAGACCATTGAGTTTTCTTTAAGGATGATGACCTGATAAAATCATGTATATCTAGTACTGTTTGTGGCACATGGTGATTATTCAACTAATATTATCCTTCCCTTTTTTTTTTTTTTTTTTTTTTTTTTTTTACTTTCTGTACTAAATATGGGTGATAGAGGGAAAATTTGGCTGTCAAGAAATGGCTGACCTATCTGGAATAGTTTTAGAATGATTCTGCCAAATGATAGGAGATCCTAAGGTTGGAGTCTGTGATTGACTTTAACAGGAAGCTTTATGGAGAATTTGGGCTAAGGTTGTGTGTGTGGTGGGGGGTAGGGAGAGAGGGAGAGAAATGGATCTAATTCCTTTGCTCTTAACTAAAACCACTCTCCTATCTTATTCCCTGAAAAACAATTAAAATATGTTTGTTTTTTAAATAAGGAAGAAGACCATTGACTTTCTCTCAGAAGGCAATTATCACCACTTAGTGAATGTTGAGGAAGTGGGTGTTTCTTGCTTTCTATTGTTAATCTGATGAGAGTGAGGGTGGAGAGCCCTGTGAAAAAATATTTGTATAGGGAGGAGAGGTAGAAGTGAACTGAGTAAGAAAGTCTTTTGCAAGTCCCAAATTAGGGTCATTCTTGACTTTTTAGAAGACACTTCCTTGAGGTATTTCAGATTCTACTTCCTGAAGGAGATCTAGAGTTTAAAGAAGTCAAATTTTTGGGTTCAAGTGTTCTTCATACATAGATCCTTATTTTCTTTTTCATTAATTTTTAGGGACATACTTCTTTCTTACAGTTCTAAGAAAGGAATATTGCCTGCATATTGACTGTTGGAAGCTAGATTGCGATATGATGACGCTAATAGGAATTAATACTAATACAGGATTTACTCTGTGCCAGACATTGTTCTAAACTCTTCATGTACACATTAGCTCAGTCCCCACAGTAACCCTCTGAGATAGGTGTAATGCTTCATCAAATCTAAAATGTGTTGATGGTGCATTTGTGATGTTGCTAGAAGATGCTAATGAAAGGTTTTCACACAATTATCTCCAGTACCACCTCATTTAGTAACAATCGCAAGATGTCGTGGGTTGTAAGACTGTAAAATGTAAGATGCACCCCAATTATAAAGAAATTGAAATAAGAAAGCATATGCATGATAGAATTAATAAGATAAAAATTAATTTAAAAAAATCATTCCTAATTTTAAAACTGCAGAGCCTGGGGTGCCTGGGTGGCTCAGTCGGTTAAGCGGCCGACTTCGGCTCAGGTCGCGATCTCACAGTCCGTGAGTTCGAGCCCCGCGTCGGGCTCTGTGCTGACCGCTCAGAGCCTGGAGCCTGTTTCAGATTCTGTGTCTCCCTCTCTCTCTGACCCTCCCCCATTCATGCTCTGTCTCTCTCTGTCTCAAAAATAAATAAACGTTAAAAAAAAATAAAAAAAAAACCAAAAACTGCAGAGCCTGAGGCAAAGGGGTTAAATTTTCTAAAGTGAAATGACTGGATTCACATCCAGGTAGTTTGGTTCTAGATTCCATGCTCTTAACCTCTACTTTTTCCTGTCTCTCAACAATGTGCTGGAATTGAGCCCATGTTAGCATGTAGATAGACTGCCCAAGGCCCACTTACTCATCTTCTCATTGGGACATCCATGACAGAATGGCACTGAGATCCTTCTGAGGGAAGAAGTGTGTGTAGTATGTAGCATCTGCCTTTAGGGCTGTGATAAAGATTATAAAATACTTAGTGTGTGGGCTTCCAACCCATTGTTAGCAAGAGCAACGCAATTGGAAAGAGCTTTCGTGAACTGGCTTCTGAAGCATCGGTAGTTTGGAATACTGACTGCAAATAGTTTGCACAAAATGTTGTTGGGGTGTTCCAAATGTAAAATTCTGCACTGTATGTTTTCAGCTGAAACTTAATGTTAAGTTTTCTTCATCTGGTGGTAATAAGCATTGGTGAAACACACACATGTGTGTTTGTACTTGTAGTTTCCTAAGCACTAGAATTATCTTCTGCTGAAAGATGGAATGGTTCCATTAATTCTAGGCTTTAACTAAATAACTGCAAACTCAGAGAAGAATCTTGTTACCATCAATATACCCTGCCCAAACCCTGAAAAATCTGTTACCGGTTTGAAGGCCTGCCTCTTTTCCTGAGTCCTTTTATTTCCTTGCAGCTTCCTTCCTTTTTAGAATTCTGGTCTCTGTTAACCCAGACTAGCCTAGTCATTGTGACCAATTTAGGGCACACTTTACATAGCCTCCAAATTTGATGAAGGTTTTCCTCAACTTGAAATCTCTATTTTATTGTTGGATCATGGATCACTGTTTTGCTGCTAGGTCCCTTAGATAAAATGAAGGGTGAGTTCTCAACCAAGGAAGACTCTGGCACTCATCACACCTCTTCCTATTGTTTATCGTATTCTCTGCCAGTGTGCCAATACTCCTTTCTCCCAACCTGTTCTCTATTCTCCAACACATACAATTGAGGTAAATATAAGTAAAAATTTAAGTTTGTTGGTTCAGTGTAAGTGTAAAGCACCAAACCATTGCTTTTTGTGCTTCTGTTTATCATTTTACATTTCTAGCCTTAAACTGTTTGAACATCTGATAAATCAACTTGGACTCGTTTGAGCCAGTTTTTAATCCATCTAAGACCATAAAAAACATTTGATAGATGACATGAACTAATTTACAAGAAGTTTGATAAAATTAGAGCAAGTATGACTTAGTTGGAGAGATTTAACTGATTAGCACTAACTTGATTCAGTAAAATATACTCTGAAACAATCAAACCTAATGTGAACCAGTCAGAACATGCTTGTCCAGGTCAGAACTTATAGAGCTAGGTAAAACTAGTTTGAAGCAGTTTGAGCCATTCAAGCCAGACCCAAGTAATGTTCACTAGATATACCTAATTTTAGCCAAAGTGGCTTTAGGTCAGTAAAAAGGTGGACTCTGAACTCAACTCTTTGATTCTGAACTAGAATGAAGCATTCAGATTTTTTTTGGAACAAGTATGAGCTTATTAGAATGGATTGCAATGTCTGATACAGATTTGAACCTGTTTTTAAGCTGGTCATAACTCTTTTGCAATAGACATATCAATTTACAATGAGTTGAAAATGTTTTAAACCAGCCAAAAAAGATCAGAATTAGTTTGAAAGTGATCTATGTTGTGAACTAGATCTAAGTGATCTAGTTCAGCAAATGACTCTGAACCAGTCAGAAATACTTTCTGCTAGAAATATGTCTTGAGCTGATCAGGGGCAATTTCAGAGATTGTTCTTGGTCTTCAGAGCCAGTCTGATCTGTCCAGAATGGGGTGAAGAGAGTGAGCTAACATCTGCTGTGTACCCAGTATATGCCAAACACTGTTTGTTCTGGGTGTTCCACAAAGAGCATCTCATTCAATCCTTAGAACAATAGTGTGAAGGAGTATATATTCTTTTTCACAGAATGGAAACTTGAACCAAGGCTCAGAGACGTCTGAGTAGCTGGCATGTGGGAGACTTGGGATTCAGCCTGGCTCTCCTGGACTTCAGAGGTCATGTGTTTCCTATTAGGCTACCTTATACAGTATCGTACCCAGTCACTGTTAAGCCCAACATGCATTTGTAGAAACTTGAGTAACAAGAATAAGCTTGGAGATAGAGTGGACATTGGACTTGGAGTTAGGAGATGTATATGCTAGACTGTGCAAATGAGTTCATCTCTATGGGTTCTAATTTTCATCCTTTGGAAAACTGAACCCAGAGAGTGAAAGGTCTGGATCTTTATCTGCCTTATTAATCTGAAAATAATTGCCTAGAGGCATGATCTGAAGAGTGCAAACTATGATTAATAGTGATGGTGGTTTTTATACCTTTAGTTGTGGTATTTGGTTTGTTAATACCTTCATTTATGATGGCT
The DNA here is from genome assembly GCF_027475565.1 of Acinonyx jubatus. Taxonomy (NCBI): domain Eukaryota; kingdom Metazoa; phylum Chordata; class Mammalia; order Carnivora; family Felidae; genus Acinonyx; species Acinonyx jubatus. Next base: position 48,299,741 of record NC_069386.1, read on the forward strand.
TAGTTTGTGAATAAACTGTTATGTATTGCTGTCAACATGAATAGAAAACGAAACCCACAAAGAGCATTTGTAGACTTATCTGCGTGACTGTTCTCCCATGATAACTAAACACATTAAATTTTGGTGCAGCAGAGGTAGTTTCATCTGTCTTTGAATTCCGTTCAAGTGGATTTAGAGAATTACAGAAGAGTGATGCCATTGATGACAACATTTTCTTCTGTACCTTAAATGACGTAAAAACACAGATATAGAAATGAGCAAACTTTGTTCAAATTAAAAATAAAGAAGTAAGATAGCTGTTATCATTGCAGACTTCGGAGTTGCTTTCTGCTTGGTCATTCATTTTGAGGGGAACCTCTAAAATGATTAAACACTATCTAGACCTGCTTTTCAATTCTTAGCTCTTATTAATGAATCACTGGGAGCCAAATGAGATGCTGTAGTGTGATAAACTATTTGTACCCTATTGGTCATCTTCTGGAGAGGAATTCTGTTATGTACCATTAATACTGGCAACCAACCTGTACATACTGAAGCTATAGCATAGGAAGGTCATCATCTGTGAAGTATCATTCTTTATAGTGTGCAAATAGAATTATGAATGTTACTGGAGGCTCTGCCCTTATCAGCTGACCAGCCATATCTGAATATGAGGTCACAGTCTTTGCTAAGGCATGATGAGGAAATAAATTGCAGTGGCTCTTGGGGGTCGGCATTCAGGATTTTTGGCCATAAGGTGAGTCATCAAATTGAGGGTAGGGTGGGGGAGGCACCCTTGAAAATCAATAAATGTCCTTGCTTAAGCTTTTATGAATCTTATGGATCTATAGAAATAATTCCATAGGAAGCATTGAGAATTGTGGTAAAGTTTCTCGATGTGAGGCTGGGTGAAAGTGGATAATGAGAGGAAAATCAGCATCTAATGTAGGCATTTGATGTGTGTGTATGGGTAAGTATGCATGTTTGAATGGGCAGGTAGAGTGGTCAGTGGTAATGGTATAGTTGATCATTTTTCCGATTTTCAGAACGGTTTATTGGTATCATAAATGCAAAGATAAAAAGAAGTAAGCTTTCCCTGGAGGCAGACTACATTTTCAGTTGGACTGGTATTTTGAGTAGTTTGAATCTATTTAGAGAATAAAAACAAATCATGAAGAGTGCTGATTGCAAAGGATAAAAATAACCATGTTTAGGTCTTGGTGGTAAAAACAGAATTTTTCTTCTGTAAGGTGGACTTTTGTTTTAGTTACTATTGAAGACCTGAATTGGTAGCATTTCTTGTTCAAATACCAAGGCAAGTATGGGTAGGTGAACCCTTTGTAATGGAACTATGGTCTCTAAACAGTGACTGCCCAAATCTGGAACTCAGTTCCCAAGGGAGAAGTGAATTCTAGCAAAGCCCTGACCTAATTGCAATATATAATAACAATAAAATAAAAGAAGCTGCAAGCCAAATTTTACTTGTGAATTTAGCATTGTCTTTGAAGGAATTAACTATAGTGACATTTGAAAATGAATAGGATAAATGAAATTGCCTAGATGTCCACATAAAAGAGAAAACCCAAGGATCTAGTGCTAGGAGACTCTGAAAAAGAAGGAGGGGGGGTGGTTAGAATCATTTGCACTCCTAATTTTTATTATTTCTGTAACATTCTCCTTTCTCCTTATAAAATTTTTGTTTTATAGGATCTGTATGTAAGACTGAGTGGTTGGGGGCGCCTAGGTGGCTCAGTCAGTTAAGTGTCTGACTTTGGCTCAGGTCATGATCTTGCAGTTTGTGAGTTTGAGCCCGGCGTCAGGCTCTTGCTGAAAGCTCAGAGCCTGGAGCCTGCTTTGGATTCTGTGTCTCCCTCTCTCCCTGCCCCTCCCCTGCTTGTACTCTCTCTCCTCTCAAAAATAAATATTTTAAAAATTAAAAAAAAAAGACTTGGTAGTGGTTATCTTCTTGATTTTCATTCTCACTTGGAATTTTTGTCTTGATAGTACTATAATGTGCATGTTAAATTTAAATTAAAATGTTATTTCAGTAGTACCTCATCTAGCAAAATATTAGGTCCTTGGGGGCAGTAATATCTAATCCTCTTCACAGAACCCTTAGGCATATAGGTGTCACATAGTACTTAGTGAGCTGGATATTAAAGTAACTCACTTTATTCATGGAAGATTCTAATATTTCCTAATGGCTTTTTCGTAAATATGCATTTGTTTGTATTTTGCAGGTGAACCACTGAGTTCTTCATTATGTCTGATGGAGATTATGATTACCTCATCAAGTTTTTAGCTTTGGGAGACTCTGGAGTGGGGAAAACCAGTGTACTTTACCAGTACACGGATGGCAAATTTAACTCCAAATTTATCACAACAGTGGGCATTGATTTCAGGGAAAAGAGAGTGGTAAGTTCTATATAAAAATATCTGAGTCAACATTTGCCTTTCTGTTTAGTCTACTTGGTAGGAATTAGAAAGACAAAGTTTGGAATATACCAGTAAAGGGTGCATATGAAAATGCATTATGTTCAATCTAGGCAACGTGATTTAGAAGGTTGTGCTGGAAAACACTTAATATAAAACCAAGGAGATAGGCGCCTGGGTGGCTCAGTCAGTTGAACATCTGGCTCTTGATTTGGTCTCTGGTCTTGATCCCAGGGTCTTGGGATCTAGCCACATGTCAGGATCTGTGCTGAGCTTGCAGCCTGCTTGAGATTCTCTCCCTCTCTCTCTCTCTCTCTCGCCCTCCCTCCCTCCCCTCCACCCCTCTCCCACATTCATGCACTCAACCTCTTTCTCTGAAAACAAAACCAAGAAGACAAAAGTGAAGATTTCTTTTAATTTTCCCTTGAACACCCTTTCGGCTTGTGTCTTTCCCTGGACCTTCACAGTTATTTGTCTAACTTTGTTATGAAACCTACAAAGCACCCTGACCCTGATACTCCTGTTTTGTGAGCTATGCTCTTCCCCCTTTGATGTCATTTTTAATGGCCTTTTTCTTAATTCAACCCCACTAAGTGGCAGAATTCATCACTGCTGCCAGAAGGGTGAGGTTGGAGTTGGAGTGAGAATGCCAGTATTGCGTTTTGATCTGGGAAGTAACCAAGGGAACAGGGAGGTTCCTCAGAACACTGAAGGAGGGGGCTCTTTCATTTAAGGAACCACAGGACTGAAAGTTATTCTGGTGATGGAGAGGAGGGCAGGAAGTCACTGTGTTAGAGTTGCAGAGAGAAGATGGTCTTCTCTGTGAACTACATTTCTTGCTGAAAAATCAACCCTTACCATGAAGCAGGTCCACAAGGGGTCAGGAGATTAATAACAAAGATCTTTCCATGGGGAATATTCTTCCTGGAAAAGATACAGGGTCTCTGTCTTCCAGGGCAAAAGAATTCATTCCCTCTTAGTCACCCTAAGTCTTTTTTTCCACTTCTAGAGTCTTAAAGGCCCACTGAGTAAGAACAGGATTTTATAAAAATTTTAGTATTGACATGTAATTGGTAGAATCAGCATGTGTATATGTGATTATATTTATCAATTCCCATTTTATAACCTTGTATTTTAAAAATGACTTTATTGGGGCGCCTGGGTAGCACAGTCGGTTAAGCGTCCGACTTCAGCCAGGTCACGATCTCGCGGTCCGTGCGTTCGAGCCCCGCGTCAGGCTCTGGGTTGATGGCTCAGAGCCTGGACCCTGTTTCCGATTCTGTGTCTCCCTCTCTCTCTGCCCCTCCCCCATTCATGCTCTGTCTCTCTCTGTCCCAAAAATAAATAAACGTTAAAAAAAAATAAAATTGACTTTATTGAGATATAATTTACATAACATAAAATTCACTCATTGAAAGTGTACAACTCAGTGTTTTAGTATATTCACATTTGTACAAACCATCACTGTTATCTAATTTTAGAACATTTCACCACCCCAAAAGAAACCTCATGCACTTTAGCAGTCTTTTCCAATTTACCCTCCTTCAGGCATTAATTCATTCTCCATAGGTTTTGAGTTAATTTTGTGTATGGTGTGAATAGGGGTCCAACTTCTATTTTTTTGCATATGGGTATCTAGTCCCATTAGCATTTATTGAAAGTTCTTTCTCTTATGTATGTTCTTTCTCTTATGAATGATCTTGGTGCTCTTGTTGAAAATCGGTTGACCATAAATAAAAATACTTATTTGTGGACCTGAAATTCTGTTCCATTCATCTAGATGTCTATCCTTAAGCCAGCACTATCTTGACTACTTCTGCTTTGTAGTACGTTTTGACATTGGGAAGCATGTCAAAGTCTTCCCACTTTGACCTTATTTTTCAAGATTATTTTGGATACCTTGCAATTACATTTGAATTTTAGGGTCAGCTTATCAATTTCTACAAAGAAGCCAGCTGAGATTTTGGTAGGGATTGCACTGAATCTGCAGATCAATTTGGGGAATATTGGTATCTTAACAATATTACACCTTCTGATCCATGAACATGAGATGTTTTTCCATTTATTTAGATCTTCTTTAATTTCTTTCAACAATGTTTTGCAGCTTTCAAAGTATGTTTTTTGTTAATATTATTCTTAAGCATTTTAATTTTTTATGCTATTATTTTTAAAAACTATTACTATTTTAATTTTAGAGACAGAGTATGAGTGGGGGAGAGAGGTAGAGGAAGAGAGAGAGAGAATCTTAAGCAGGCCCCACGCTCAGCATGGAGCCCTGACATGGGGCTTGTGCCTGGGATCATGACCTGAGCCAAAATCCAAAGTTGGACGCTCAACGGATTGTTTTTATGCTATTGTAAATTGAATTAATTTTTTAATTCATTTTGAATTGTTCATTGCCAGTGTATAGAAATACAATTTATTTTGTAAACTGATCTTGTACACTGGGTACTTGTTGAACTTGTTTATTAATTCTAATTGTGTGTGTGTGTGTGTGTGTGTGTGTGTGTGTGTGTGTGTGTATTTATTCCTTAGGATCTTTTATATACAAGATTGTGTCATCTTCTGTTTTACTTCTTCTTTTCCAATTTGGATAAGTTTTATTTTTTTCTTGCCTAATTACCCTGGCAAGAACCTCAGTAAAATGTTGAATAGAACTGATGAGAGAGAACATCCTCATCTTTTTTTGATTTCAGGGAGAAAGAAAGCATTCAGACCTTCACCATTACGTATAATGTGAGTTCTTGGGTTTTCCATAGATGCAGTTTTTCTTTTTTTTAATTTTTTTTTTCAACGTTTATTCATTTTTGGGACAGAGAGAGACAGAGCATGAACGGGGGAGGGGCAGAGAGAGAGGGAGACACAGAATCGGAAACAGGCTCCAGGCTCCGAGCCATCAGCCCAGAGCCCGACGCGGGGCTCGAACTCCCGGACCGCGAGATCGTGACCTGGCTGAAGTCGGACGCTTAACCGACTGCGCCACCCAGGCACCCCTAGATGCAGTTTTTCAAGTTGAGGACATTCTCTTCTATTTCTAATTTGTTGAGTGTTTTTATCATGAAAGGCATTGGATGTTTTCAAAGGTTTTTTTTTGCACATATTGAGATGGTCATGTGATTTTTGTTCTTTATACTACTATGGTGTATTGTGTTGTATTGATTTGTGTAAGGCCAATCAACATTGCTGTCCTTGTGATAAATTTCACTGTGTCATGGCATATAATCCTTTTTATATTTTGTTGGATTCTATTTGCTAATATTTCGTGTCTATACTCAGAATGGATGTTGGTCTGTAGTTTTTTGTTTTTGTTTTTTCTCATGATATCTTTGGTTTTGGTATCAGTATAATATTGGCCTTATAAAATGAGTCAAGTATTTCCACCTTTTATCTATTTTGGAAGAGTTTGGGAAAGATTGGTGTTGATTCTCCTCTAAACATTTGGTTAAATTCATCAGTGAAGACATTTGTGCCTGGCCATTCCACAAAAACTCTATTTGTCTCCTTATTAGTTATATGTCTATTTAGATGTTCTATTTCTTCTTGAGTTAATTTCTGGTATTTGTGTTTAAGAATTTCTCAATTATAGATTATCTAATTTTTTGGCATACAATTGTTCAGAGTATTACTTTATAATCTTTTTAGATATGTAAAGTTGGTAGTTTTGTCCTTTGAAAATTTTTCTAATTATTTAAATTTTTATTATTTTTTAGTGTATCTGGAGATACAGAGATCTTTAAAAAACTTTCTGATTTTAAGAGTTTGAGTATTCTATTTTTATTCTTGGTCAATATAGCTAAAGGTTTATGAATTTTGTTGACCTTTTTAAAGAAAAGACAATTCATTTCCACCAATCTATGATTTCTTTTCTTCTGTTTGCTTTTGGTTTAGTTTATCTTATTTTTCTAGTTTCTTAAAGTTGAAAGTTATTTATTAGAAATCTTTATTCTTTTTTAATATAGGTGCTTACTGCTAGAAATTTCCCTCTAGGCAATGCTTTAGCTTCATTTGATCATTTTTTATAGTTGTGCTACAACTACAGTAAAAAAGTATTTTAGTAAAAATACTAAAAGTATTTTTTAGTTTCCCTTGTGTTTCTTCTTTGACATATTGGTTATTTAAGACTGTGTTGTTTATTTTCCACATATTTGTGAATTTTCCAAATTTTGGTTTACTGTTAATGATTGCTAATTTTACCCATTGTGGTCAGAGACACATTTTGTATTATTTGACTTTTGAATTTATTGAGGCTTGTTTTATGATCTAACATATGGCCTGTCCTTGAGAATGTTTTGTGTGTACCTGAGAAGAATGTATGGTCTGCAGTTGTTGAGTGAAGCATTCTGTAGATGTCTGTCATGTCTTTGATTTATAGTGTTGTGCAAGTCTTGTATTTCCTTGTTCATCTGCCTACTTGTTCTATCCATTACAAAAAGTAGAGTATTGGAATATCTCAATATTACTGTCGGCTTATTTTTCTCCCTTTTTCTTCATATATGTTCTTAATGGAGTAACCTTTTTATCATTATAAAATGATAAATAACAATTTTTGCTTTAATTTTACTTTTTTCTGATATTAGTATGGCCCCTCAAGCTCTTCTTTTAGTTTTTGTTTGCATGGTATTTTTTCCCCATCCTTTTGTTTACAGCCTCTTTGTGTCTTTGAATCTAAAGTGTGTCTCTTGTAGACAGTACATTGTTGGATCATGTTTTCAAGTCCATTTTGCCAATCTCTGCCTTTTATTTGCAGTATTTAATCCACTTACATTTAATATAGTTACTGAAAAAGTAGCATTTATGTTTGCCATTTTGCTACTTGTTTTCTGTGTATCTTTTTCTGGTATTTATTTATGTGTGTATGCATTTATGTATTTATTTTTGAGAGAGAGCACAAACGGGGAAGGAGGAGAGAGAGAAGGGGACAGAGGATCCAGAGTGGGCTCTGTGCTGACAGCAGCAAGCCTGATGCGGGGCTCTAACTCATGAACTATGAGATCATGACCTGAACCCAAGTCAGACACTCAACTGACTGAGCCACCCAGGTGTCCCTGTTTTCTACATGTCTTATTTCTCTTTTTGTTCCTCAATTTCTTCATGACTACTTTATTTTGTGTTCTATATTTACTAGTATACTATTGTAACTCCCTTGCCATTATTTTTACTATATTTGAGTTGTTTTTTTAATAGTTCCCCTAAGCATTACAATTATCATCTTAATTTATAACAGTCTAGTTTTGATGAATACCAACTTAATTTCAATATTATAATGAAACTGTGCTTATATAGGACTTCATTTCCTACTCCCTCCTCTGCACCGTTATTGTCACACAAACTACAACTTTATATGTTGTGTGCCTATCAACAGGTTTGTACTTATTCATGAAGTTGTACTTAAATCAGATGGAAGAAAACAATTACAAAAATGCATTTATACTTTCTTTTATATTTATGTAGTTATCTTTCTGGTGCTGTTTGCTTTTTTATGGACTTTATTTGCTGCCTAGTGTCCTTTTATCTTAGCCTGAAGCATTATCTTTATTATTTCTTATAGGGCAAGTATGCTAGTGATGAATATTCTGTTTTTGTGTATCTGGTGATGTCTTAATTAATCATTCAATTTTAAATGAAAGCTTTGTTGCCTATAGAATTATTGGCTGATTAGTCTTTATTCTTTCAGCACTTTAATTATGTCCTCCTACTGCCTTTTGGCCTCTATTGCTTGTATGTGATGAATCACTTTTTACTTGCTGCTTTTAAGATTCTCTCTTTGTCTTTGGATTTTGACAGTTTGATGATGATGTGTCTAGTCAGTCTCTATGAATTTATCCTTCTTGGAGCTCACTGAGTTTCTTGAATGTGAAGACAAATGTTTTTCGTCAAATTTTGGGATGTTTTTGGCTATTATTTCTGCAAATATTTTTTCTGCCTCTGTCTTCTTTTGATATGATTGCTAGTTTGCATATGTTGGTATTTTTGATGGTTCCATAGGTCTCTGTAACTCTGTTCATTTTTCTTTACTCTATTTCCTTTTGTGCCATGGACTAGATAATCTCAACAGACCTGTCTCTTCAAATCAGTGGTTATTTCTTTTGCCATTTCAAGTCTGCTATTGAGCCCCTCTAGTGAATACTGCACTTCACTTACTGTATTTTTAACTCCAGAATCTCTATTTACTTTTTATAGTATCTATGTCTTTATTGACATTCTGTATTCAATGAGGCATTAGTCTCGTACTTTATTTCTTTAGATATGATTTCCTTTAGTTCTTTGAACATGTTTATAATAGCTGATTTCAAGTCTATGTCTAGTAAGTTCAACATCTGGCCTTCCTTAGGGATGACTTCTGTTGATTTCTTCACTCCCTTCCCCTGCCCCACCCCCACCCCATGTATAAGCCATACTTTCCTGTTTCTTTGTGTGTCTCACAAACATTGTTGAAAACTGGACATTTTAAATGATAAAACCTGGCAATCAAATTCTTCCCCTTTCCTAAGAGGTTCTTGTTTTTGCTCTTTATTTTTGTTGCTGTTGTTCCTGCTGTTTATTTAGTGACATCCCGGGACTAATTCTATCCCAGCACTAATTCTAGTGCTGAAGTTAACTGAAGTCTCTGTTCAGTTAACTCAGTGATAAGCCAATGAGTGGACAGGTTTCTTTGAACCAGTAAGTCTATCAGCCTTTTCCAACAGATTGTGTATGTGCATGCATGCACCCATTGTGGGACATGTGCCTAATGTTCCTGCAGGCAGTTTACAACTCTGCCTTAGCCTTCATTGGGTCTTTTCAAGTCTTTTCCAAGCATATGTATGGTCCTATACATGAAAGTGGCCTAGTAGATTCCAAGGAACATTTTGGAGCTTTTCAAGACTCCCTATGGACATCTCATTTCCTGTTTGTTTGTTTGTTTGTTTGTTACATTTAGCCCCAGTTGGTATTGCTGCCTTTGGTAGCTGTGATGTTAAATAATTGCTGCTGATTGTTTTCAACAAATGTCCTAAGGGTAAGGTTGTCATCATAGAGCAAGCTTTGAGTCAGGCAAAGTCAAGTGAAGGCCTGGGAATGGAGATTTACAGGTAACTTTCAGACAGTTCTCTGGGGATGAGACTTGGAGAGCTCCAAACCTGTTCTGCCTCCTTTCAGTGGCTACTATGCTAATGGTTTTCACAGCTACCATAGTTATGCATCTGTTGGTTTTCAAAGCTACTAAGGAGCTGGGGAGGGTGGGATGGGAATAAGATAAATTGAAACAGCACAAAGTTTACTGTTTTTACTGATACTCAGCCATTTTTATGGAATAGATTGTTCTTGGGATGTTGCAAGCCTTTGTTAATTCTCAGAGTTTAGAAAAAGTGGATTTTGACATTTTTGGCCAGTGTTTCATTGCTTTAATGGAGGAAGAGATATTAAGATGTCCTTCCTATAAAATTGCTTTACAGTACTTTTTAAAGATGGGATAGGGAAAAATCATAGAAAGGTAGTATTTTCTGAAACTAGTGACCTGAGGGAACTTTGAGGAAAGGTGAGTGGATTAATGTTTTGTTTCTTTCTTTAATATTTATTTTTGAGAGAGAGAGAGAGAGGGAGAGGGAGGGAGAGAGAACACGTGCATGTACAAGTGGGGGAGGGACAGAGAGAGAGAGAGAGAGAGAGAGAGAGAGAGAGAGAGAGATGGAGACAGAGGATCCGAAGTGAGCTCTGTGCTGACAGCAGAGAGCCTGATGCGGAGCTCAAACTCATGAACGGTGAGATCGTGACCTGAGCTGAAGTCGGACGCTCAACCAACTAAGCCACCCAAGTTCCCCAGATTATTGTTATTTATACATATTATATGATATTTATATATATTTCATAATATACTTATAAAAATATATAACGTGTATATTTATGTTTTATTACAAATTACTGTATTACCCAAAGATAATTGTTTGGAATAACATACAAACAAGGTTGTATTCCAGAGGGTTTTTTTTGAGTCTAGAAGCTTATGGGAGTTTTACTGAATAGAAAACTGAGAAGAGTAGTGTTCTCAAAAGTTTTCTTTTCCATTTTGCTATTTTAGGTGTACAGAGCCAATGGGCCAGATGGAGCCATTGGCAGAGGTCAGAGAATCCACCTGCAATTATGGGACACAGCAGGGCAGGAGAGGTATGAGACCTTCAGTTATGTGTTTCTTACTGGAGTAAAGGGAAAACCAGGTGTGCTCTTCATACAGTGCCTGAGCAGGAAAAGGCCAGCTGATTGGTTGATTTGTACTTAGATAAGACATACTTCCAAATTAGCAGGAAATTTATCAATCCGAAATGGTAATGATGTGTCCTTCATACAAGGACAGAAGAAAAATGAATCCTTTTCAAAATAGACCATCTTACTTACGGTCTTTCTTCTTCTTTCTTCTTCTTCTTTCTCTTCCTGCTTTCTCCTCCTCCTCCCTCCTCTCTCTTTCTTCCTCCTCCTTTCTCGTTCTACTCATTTGCTTAGACACTTTCCACCATTTACTTTTGCTATTTACTCAGCCACAAAGACAATTGTAGAATTGCATGCATTATTCTTGATTGTTGAAACCTCATGGAAAATCTGATTGGAATTAACTCATATGGTCAGAGGTTGCTTGATCAAGATAAGTCACATGAAATCTTGATAAAAATTTCTTTAAGTTAGCTAGAAGCTGCTGTTTTCTGTAGTTTTCTTGAAGTATTCTTTTGTTTTTTAACTTTTTATTCTGGAAATATTCAAATATATACTAGAAAGGATAGTATAATAAAATCATGTACACATTTCCCAGCTTCAGCAGCCATCGATTTGTGGCCTATCTCATTTCATTTATACCTCTACCTCTTTTTACCCCCACTCCTAAATTATTTTTAAGCAAATTCCAAATATCAGATTTTTTCATTTATAACTACTTTGGTAGGTATTTCTAAAAGATAAGGACTCTTTTTTTTGTAAAAATGTTCACTAGAAATATTTGAGAAAATTTAAAATATATTAGATGACAAATTCATGTCAGTATTCTTTTCCGTAGAGCCTCTGCCTGTCAGTTGCAGGCTTTGCATAAAAGTAAAATGGAAACGGACTTGAAACGGAGAGAGAAAGGATATAGCTGGATAAAACCTTGGAAGAGAGCACCAAGAAAGGCTAGGGACTGAGTCAATAGTACTCCCATCTTGAAGCCAAAGAAATGTTTTTCAGAGTTATCAAACTTCTGTAGAGACTGAAATTAAAAGGTTACGGAACCCATTGCAATGTCAGGTCAAGTTGAACTTTCTCAGGACAAGGAAAACCTACACAGCAGGCACCATTGCTTTTGGCCTAATTAACTCTTAATTGTACTGTGCATTCTTGGCTCAGACTAATGTATCATGAGCTAGTTCTTGTGGTCCCTGTCCAGCAGACTGTTTTTTCAAATCACATGCTCCATTAACACATAAACTTATGTAAGTGATAAATAACTGTAGTATACACTTTTGGAATATCATTATCTTTTTTTAATTTTTAAAAATGTACACAGATTGTTTTTATTTTATTTATTTTTATTCATTTAATTCCAGCATAGTTAACATACAGTGTTAAATTAGTTTCAGGTATACAATATAGTGATTCAGCAATACACTATACTGAGTTCGATACATTACTCAGTCCTCATCATGAGAAATGTACTCTTAATTCCTTAATCTATTTCACCCATCTCTTCCCCCACCTCCCCTCAGGTAACGAACAGTTCTCTATAAGATTGTTTTTATTTAAATTTTTTAATGTTTATTTATTTTTGAGAGAAACACAGAGACTGCACGAGCAGGGGAGGCACAGAGAGAGAGAGAGAGAGGGAGGGAGACACAGAATCCAAAGTAGGATCCAGGCACTGAGCTGTCAGCACAGAGCCTGTTGCAAGGCTCAGACTCACAAACTGTGAGATCATGACCTGAGCTGAAATTGGCCGCTTAACCGACTGAGCCACCCAAGTGCTCCAAGATTGTTTTTATTTTAAAAGAAAATTCCAAATATAATTTTTGGAAAGTATCAGTATGTTTTGAAATATTCTTTCTAGCTCTAGATATCTCTTTACCATATTTTATAAGATACCCAATATCATTGATTATATATATACCTTTATACTGATAAAATGATCTATTATAGCACACTTTGTTAAATCTTGTATAGTTAAGAGGTACCATATGCATGTATAATGTGAAGTTATTAGAAATTATGGCACATTATTAAACACCTAATTTGTTATTGATGAATTATTGGAAGAGCTGAGGGAATTGCTGCTAGTTTTATATTTCAGGAGTGAGGCCATGATTTAGGTGACCAATCTGCTTTTATGTTCCTAGGTTTCGTAGCTTGACAACAGCATTCTTCAGAGATGCTATGGGGTTTCTTCTGCTTTTTGATCTGACAAATGAGCAAAGTTTCCTCAATGTCAGAAACTGGATAAGTAAGTGTTACTGTTTCCCTGTCTCCCACTGCCCATTTCCCATAATAAAATGCCCTCTTATATTCTACTTTTGGTGCAAGTTGTTTTGGAGGACCTCCTAAGGTTTTACTTTAGGGGCAAAGATAACTAACATACTGTGCTTTTCCTGGTGATGCTAACTTATTTGCTCGCAACTTCTTTTTTTTTTTTTATAAGTGTTTTAAAGAAATGTTTATTTATTTTGAGAGAGAGAGCGAGAGCAAGCAGGGGAGAGGCGGGGAGAGGCAGAAAGAGAGAGGGAGAGAGAGAATCCCAAACAAGCTCTGTCAATGTGGAGCCTGACGGGGGGCTCAAACCCACAAGCTGTGAGATTATGACTGAGCTGAAATCAAGAACCAGAGGCTTAACTGACTGAGCCACCCAGGTACCCCTTTGGTGGGTACTTCTTATCCTATAGGCACATGGCAGCACTTTGCATGTAATCACTTTGGCTTTTCCACAGAGGGTGCTGTTAGCCCCATTTGATAGAAAAGGAGACAGAAGCCCAGAGAAGATAAATCTCTAAGTATCTGCTTGCCTGTCGTATACTGTGAGGACTTGTATCATCCCAGGGCTTAACACATACATCACATAGATATAAATATGTTTTGAAGGCTTTGCAGATCATACCCCCAGCTCTATGTCTCTTCTGTACTCAGAAGTCCCTTTTCTGCTTTTAGGGCCAGAGCATTGGGCAGGAGGATCCCATGATGGAAGACTCTAGAATTACATTTGCAAAAATGGTCACCAGTACTACACACACACACAAACACACACACACACACACACACACCCCTTCATCTTGGCTCTTTGCAGAGATCCTAATCTCTTAAATGATTGGTTAGTAGCCACTTAAAATCCTGCTACTTGATCAAATAACAGTTTGCAAATGTACACTTTTATCTGTTGATGGTGTTAGTGTAAATTTAGACTAGAAAAATCTATTAAAGAATACTGTGATGTCAAATTCTTAACATCCAAATATTTAAAATAAAAATGGTTACTTAAAAATACCTACCATTTGTGGGAATGCAAGCTGGTGCGGTCACTCTGGAAAACAGTATGGAGGTTCCTCAAAAAACTAAAAATAGAACTACCCTACAACCCAGCAATTGCACTACTAGGGATTTATCCACGGGATACAGGTGTGCTGTTTCAAAGGGACACATGCACCCCAATATTTACAGCAGCACTATCAACAATAGCCAAAGTATGGAAAGAGCCCAAATGTCCATCGATGGATGAATGCAGAAAGAAGATGCATACATACATACATACACATACATACACACACACACACACACATATATATACACATACACACATACATACATACATACACATACACACACACACACACAATGGATATTACTCAGCAATCAAAAAGAATGAAATCTTGCCATTTGCAACCACGTGGATGGAACTGGAGGGTATTATGCTAAGTGAAATTAGTCAGAGAAAGAAAAAAATCACATGACTTCACTCATATGAGGACTTTAAGAGACAAAACAGATGAACATAAGGAAAGGGAAACAAAAATAATATAAAAACAGGGAGGGGGACAAAACAAAAGAGACTCATAAATATGGAGAACAAACTGAGGGTTAATGGAGGGGTTGTGGGAGGGGGGGATGGGATAAATGGGTAAGGGGCACTAAGAAATTTACTCCTGAAATCATTGTTGCACTATATGCTAACTAATTTGGTGTAAATTTAAAAAAATAAAAAAACAAGTTAAAATAAAATAAAACCAAAACAACAACAACAACAAAAAACCTGATCCTTGTACTTAATATTAATATTAATGAATAAGATCTCTTTAAAACTATCCTAAATCATTAATATACATTAACACTTTTAGCTCCATTTTCAGACAAGCACAATGAGACAGAAAGATACTGGTTTATCCAAGATTATGTGGCTAGTAAGTGAATGTATAGCTCCTGGGACCATGCTCTTAAGCATGACACCCATGGTTCACACGTCTATCTCTGACAGTTTCTAGACTAGATTTTCATTATTTCTTACCTGACCTAGTCTAATATCCTAATTTGTTGTCTTAACTCTAGTTTCATCTCCCTCAAATCTACTCTCCACATAGCTGCCAGAGTTATCATTCTAGAAGATAAATATGATCTCATTAAAATGTTTCAATGGCTTCCTGTGGCCCATGATAAAGTACCAGATATTTTACATGCATTACAAGATGCTTCAAAATGTGCCACTGGCTGTCATTCTCATCTTCAGCTGATGGCTCACTGATCTTTGCTTCTGTAATTTTACTTTTGTTTTTACCACTGAGTTGCCCTTCTCCTATGTCTCCTGAGGAAGCATCTCCTTATTTTCAGAGTGTTTGCTTAAATGTAAATTTCATGACCCCCTTACAATATTATGCATTTCTTCTTTAAATTGCCATAATAGTTTGTACATATTTTTATTATGATGTATGCTAAATTGCTATACTTGTTAATATGTCTTTCTTACATGAATCTGTTAAACTCTGATTTGTGTATGTCTTTTTAGCACCAAGCATGTTGCCTAGAATACAGTAGAAATTAAATGTGCTTTTTATGTATTTATGGAAGGAAGGAAGCAAGGAACAAATGAACTGAATTCTGGAAATATAAATCAATGTCTTTAATGAATATAGCAGAGTTTTAGAGGAGGTTATTAAATATGTTTCTAAATGTTAAAAAATACAACATGACCATTAAATCAGAATACAAAAAAAAAATACCTACCATTTAAAAACGACTTGGTGTTTTGGTATTATAAAAGGGTCATTGGCTGTGATTTTGATAGTAGAAAACCTTGTTTTTAAGAACCAGTTTTGAAATAAGTAAGTTCTGTGGTGCATTGTGATTTTAAAAGGTTTTTCCCATACTTTGTATCTGGTCCTCACAAGCTCTGGGAGAAGATTCAGGCAGGTGGCGTGTCTTTATTTTAGGATGAGGACTCTGGGCCTTAAATAGTAGTTGACTTCTCTGAGGACATGGAATTTTTGCTTTCAGATCAATAGGCTTTTTAAAATTTTTTTCTTTACATTTATTTATTTTTGAGAGACAGAGACAGAGTACAGAGAGAATGAGACGCACAATCCAAAGCAGGCTCCAGACTCCTAGCTGTCAACACAGAGTCTGACGGGGTGGGGGTGGGGGGGCTGGAACTCACAAACCATGAGATCATGACCTGAGCCCAAGTCAGACGCTTAACCAACTGAGCCACCCAGGCGCCCCAAGTTCAGTAGCCTTTAATGCACTTTCTTAACTAAATTGATCATTACTAGTTGAAGAGCTATTTAATATTTTAAGTATAGTTTCCCCAAATTTAGTTATGCTTACTGGACTTGACTTTGTTAATGCCCGTGTTGCATACCTCATTATTTCTCTTAGAGCTGAATGATGGTGGCTATTTTTAGTCCTTTATTTTCAGACCTTGCTTCTCATCTTCTTTTCAGTATCGTTAGAACAAATTCTGGGGCTGCCTGGGTGGCTCAGTTGGGTGAGCATGCGACTTCAGCTCAGGTCATGATCTTGCGGTTAGTGAGTTCAAGCCCCACGTCGGGCTCGGTGCTGATAGCTCAGAACCTGGAGCCTGTTTCAGATTCTGTGTCTCCCTCTCTCTCTGCCCCTGCTCACCGATAGAAATGGAAACTCTGAGACAGATAAATCTTGTCTATCTGGACTTTTTAGCTAATTAGGTAAATAACAAAGTTATGTGAAATTATGTGTAATGTATGCATGTTATTTTGTTTTCCTTATAGTGTAAAAGAATTCTTACAGGTAAAGAAAACATATACATTTTGAGGATTTCATATCTTCAATGGAAAATACTCCCCCCCTCCCCAACCCATCTTTAAAAAAAAGAAAGTTATAATGTTCAGGGTCAGAAGTAATAGTATCAAATCTTAATTGGGAATAAAAATGTATTATCTATACATTTTATTTTTCCTCTGTTAGCATTTTGAGTATTACATGGATCATTCATTTCTTCTTTTGGGGGGTGAGATACATATCAGAACAAAGGTACTGTTGCATTAAACAGCTGATTCCTGGACTCTGATTAGCCTGGGGAGAGGAGGTCTGTGTCCTCCCTTTGCTTCTCCAGACCTGTACTGGCAGTGCCTTTTCTCTTGACTCCGATTCTCTCCGTGCCCTTTTGGGAAGGGGATACATACAAAGGTGAGCCCTGCTGAATCAGGAGACTGAACAGAGAGCTGAGTCCTCTAAGCCTAAATCTGAAATCTGAAAGGAACCAGGCAGTGTTGGATTCACTCATCTGTCTTCCTGGACCTCAGAGAAAAGCCCCTTCTAACCCCCCCCCCCCCGACCCTTTTTTAAACTGGTTGGAGTTCTACTTATTCTTTAAAATCTGGGAAATTATGGCCTCCATGAAATTTTCTGTGATAACTGTAGTTGTATTAAACTTTTTTCCTCTTAGCTTCTATTTTGTACTACTTTGAGGATTTTTAGCATAGTAGGTTGTAGTAGGTTTTTATGTATTTGCCTTTTTCTTCAGTGAGATTTTTAAAAGAATTGATTACTTTTTATATAAGTAAGTCAGTGTTTGTAGAAAAATCAGGAAGAAATAAAAATCGCCAATAATCACACTTACCAGAATCTCCAAAATAAACACTATTAAACATCATTACTGGTAATACTCACCTAGCACTTCTAAATGCTTTAAAGATTAACTTAGTGGTTCTCAAATGTGCATCTGGATCACCCAGAGGGCTTATGAAAACACGGATTCTGGGCCCCAGATCCAGCATTCCTGATTCAGTAGATCTGGGGTGGGATCTGAGAATTTGCATTTGTAGTAAGTTCCCTAGTGATGGTGAGGCTGCTGGTCCATGGACCTTTCTTGGAGAATCACTGAATTAACTCATTTAATCCACACCTTAACCGTATGGAGTAAGTACCATTATTATTACCATTTACAGATGGGGAAACAACTTGGTCAGGGTCACACAGCTAGTAAATGGCGGGCCAGGATTCAACCTTAGACACAGTCTGTTCTGAGTTCATGTTTGTAATCATGACACTGGACACATGGGTTAATAGAACACAGAGACTCTCTGGAGACCAGAAAGGTTTCATAGTAGAGGTAACTGAGAGTCAAGTCTTAAAAGAATGGTCAAGATTCCTGGAAGGAAGGTTGTGGCTGGGTATTCAAGCACATGGGGACAGAATGTGTACCAGCCTGGAGGAAAGAAAGGGCATGGCAGTCAGTGGAAACACAGTTTGGTTTTGCCTGTATAGGCCTTGTTGCCCGATTGTCCCTTGAAGGCAAAGGCCAGGGCTCTGAAATTCTGCACCAAGTATCTGGCCTATGTTAATGATCAGTGAATGCTTGCCAACTAGATTTTCTCTTGATAAGATATAATGAACATGACTTTGTAATGAGGAACTAAAATGTCAACACTGTTCTGGTTAACCGTGATAAAAATAGGCCATACCACTTTGAGGTATGTCTTAATGTGAAAGTTCGGGCTGCTTTAATTTTATTATGGGGTGTGAAGAATAAGAAATAAGATTTGTTTAATTGCTTTTTAAAATTATGCCTATTTACGGGTTTTCAGGTGAAAAGAAATAAAAGCTGTGGAATAAGAATTATAGTCTCCTGCTTCCTCTTGGTTCTGGTGACAGAATCATTTATTATTATAAATTTTCTCTCCCTTAATCTTGTATCTTGTTTATTTTAATTGAATCGATTCTGCTTTAGGATAATAAAAAATGTGAAAAACATTTCAGAGAGAAACAAGCTAGTTTGTATGAAGACCGTTCTCTTAAATATGTTGCATGGAAAGAAACCATACGAAAAACAGAGCTTTAAGATTAGCAATAAGTACTAAAATTTTCCAAGTATTTTTCAAATGGCCTTCAACAGAAAGATAGCCTCATGGGTGTATGCCCGTGGTTGCCACATGCACGTACATACTTTTGGAAGGTTAGCAAATTATCCCACTCCTCTCTGATATTTAAATAAGGTGAGGTATGAATTTAAGGATAAGTTTTACATATCTGTCCCATCCGTTCGGTTTTGTTGATTAGGTTATTAATGCTTTTGAAAGCATTATATCATTTATGTCTCTCTATCCATTTACAGTTATGAAGCACTTTTGCATATATTTTCCATTGACCGTACACTTATTTTCGTATAATAATTTTTCTTATAGGCCAGCTACAAATGCATGCATATTGTGAAAACCCAGATATAGTGTTATGTGGAAATAAGAGTGATCTAGAAGACCAGAGAGTAGTAAAAGAGGAAGAAGCAAGAGGACTTGCAGAGAAATATGGGTGAGTGTTTCTGTGGAAAAATCTAGAGAAAACATTTCCAATTCAAACATTAGCACATGAATGGGTAATAGAAAATACAAAAGCAAAAAATCAGCACACTCGGATGTAAGCCTTGGGAGGTATAAATACCTACTTTGCATATTAATATGTGAAAATATAAGAAAAACACTGGGTGAGGGCTTTAATTTACTCTTTCAGTACCATTTTCTCAATCTCCTGGTGTTTGAAGAAAGACACATTTGAGTGCAAATGCCCTAATTCTATAAGGCTGCTTTCCCAAGATGCAAGTAGGAGATGCATGGGATAAGAAAATTATCTCTATTCAGTAAAAAAAAATTGCAAAGCCAGTTCATGTGCTGCCGTAGAGAGCCCCAGAATACAAGCAGGCCTATTGGCTTTGAAATTTCTATGCTGGGAGAGGAGTGTGAGGATCCCCTTGGTTTAGGTTGTGGTTTTGTTGTAGAGAATAATCTAAATACTGTCTTCCTTGAGCTCTGGAATAGGATCACAGTAGCAACAGCATTAATTGGCCATGAAAGAAGGGGTTAGCCTCCGCTTGTTAAAAATGTCAGGGCACCTCTACAAGGGAATTTGTGCTCTGCTTTGTTTCTACCTCTAATACAATGAGAACTCAAATGTATATGCATTAATTACCCTTAATGTAAGCAGGAGGCAGCAAGTGGAGTTGAGAAGGAAGGGAGGTTAGAGAGGTGGTGTGGAGTGTAGGAGATGCTACTGGTCCTGGTTGTTAGGCAGAATCCAAGGAGGCCAGAGGAGGCACTTTCTCTTTTTATCTTGTGACAACTGCTTTGTTCTTCCTTGGGTTGATGGAGGACCAGAAAACACTGGAGGATAGGGTTCACATTGGGAACGGAGTAGAAGGATAGTTTGGCCAGGCAGGAAGAAGCCAGAGTCTGGGGACAGTTTTGAATACCAGATGAGAGTAGACTTAATCTCCTGGGGGACAGGAAGTTGCTGAAAGCCTTTGAATGTGGAGGGATGTGATAAGTACTTGTCTATATCAGTCTAGGGTGGTGGATGGGTGGGGTGAAATGGAGGGAGGAAAGACTAGAGACAGGGTGGGGCAGAGCAGGATTTTAAGTCTTTCTCAATTCTAGGGGTGGGGCAAGGCAGGGTGGGGCTGAGGAGCTGTGTGTATTCCCATCAACTATATTAGCTTACCCTGGCACAGATTTGCAGTAGGGTGTGGAGGTTTTCACTGTAGGATAGATGGTGCTTAACTGTGTTAGAATCACCTGAGGAACCAGGCATCTGTGTTCGCTCAGTCAGTTAAGTGTCCTGAGTCTTGGTTTTGGCTCAGGTCATGATCTCATGCGTTTGTGAGTTCAGTCCCTACGTTGGGCTCAGCACGGCTGGCACAAAGCCTGCTTGGGATCCTTTCTCTCTGCCCTTCCCCTCTTCCTGTGTGTATGCTCTTTCTCTCTCAAAATCTTTATTTAGATACAAAAAAAAAAAAAAAATCTGAGGAGCTTTTAACAAATGCTTATGTCTGGGCCTTACCTCTTAGCTTCTGAAATAATTGGCCTGGAACAGTTTATTAGGCAAGATTCAATCGAAGAAAATTATACCTAAAAAAATTTGTTACAGGGATTTGTGGGAGCTGGTTAAACAGTTTCTGTAAAGTGTTGTTTCTGATGCTGAAGCTTGAAGTCCACAGGACAGGAAGTCAGGAAGGGAAGGTGGGTCTAAGAGGAGAGAGAGCACCAGGAACACCATCTAGGACCCATAATGACACATGAAACCCATGTCAGTACTCGCTGCCTCTGACCTGAATGGTGTGGATAGCTTAGAGAAGTCAGGGACCTTTGGCACAGAGCTAGGCACACTCACTTGGCCCAGGAGCTGGAGAAACTGAGAGGATCTTGGGGAAGGTGGAGCAGGTAGAGGTGTGTTTGCTGGTTTATGCCAACGAGATGAGCCAGAAGGTGAGCAACAATGTATGAGAGCTACGGAGTGGCGGCTGCTTTACTTCCACCCCCCAAAGTCCCCCAAATCTCTCCTGTGATCTACCCTAACTAGAAAGGAAATTCTGGGGAATGTTCAGCCTAACCAAGTTGACCTGTTACAAAACCACCACAGGCAGGGACCTGGACATTGATGTCTTTTAAAAGCTCTCCACTTGATTGTCATGTTAAAAGTACCTCTGGTGCTATTAACAAATACTCAGATCTGGGCCTCACCTCTGAGCTTCTGACACACTTGGTCTGGAGTAGTGATTCTGAGGTGGAGGCTGGCAGAGCCCCACAGGAGATTCTGATATGCTCATCTATTCTTGAGAGGCACTCCTGTAATGAATGTAGTGCAAAGGAAAGGGGGAGGGCCAGATACCAGTGAGAATACTGAAGTGTCGAAACTGGGACCTGGGAGCTATGTTGCAAGTAGGTGAGGAGGAAGTGAGCGATGAAGCAATGGAAACCATGGGCCTAGACCATGCTCTTGAGAAGTATGTGAATGAAGCCAAAAGAGGTAGGGCATCTAGGGGAGCTAGCTAGATCCAACAAGTATGTTCTCAAGTACTGGAGTGGAGCCAGGATTGACTTCTTCCCCCTCTGGGCTTTTTCAGCCTTTTGTTTATTTCCTCTGTTCTGGTTCTCGGGATTCCACATCCTCCCTGGTATCAAAGAGCCCAACATTGCCTTCTGTTTGTAGGGGGAATCTGGGATTGTAGGGAGACAGGGATTGTCTTTCATCTATGTCCAGCTCACAAGCTCTGGGGAGTACTTCATAAGAGGGGCTCAATCTAAAGTTTCTGAATAAAGTTAAATTGAGAGGAGGGATTAGCACATAAGATTATGGAATCTATTGGAGAAGAATGGAAAGGAATGGAAACAAAATTTTCTTAGGAATTAGGAAGCATAAAACATAGTTCTGTAGGCTTTTTCGCAATTTCAGGAGGAGCTATAATGAAACAGTTTAGTGCATATGCATTTCATAAATTTGACATCTAAGTTTAATGATTATTTTCACAGAATCTTTTTTTCATTTTTAATCCTTAACATTTTCATTGGCTGTACATGTACTAAAGGGCTATGTTGGTCAGTTTATCTCTATGCTAAAAGTCATAAAATAGGGTACAGTTTATGATACATCTTGATATCGTTTGTATATTTGATAAATTTGCATTTTCTGTTCCTATTGTGCTACCTTTTCTCCCCAGTTCCTGAAAATGGATCATTGGCTCACAAATGGTTCTCTTAAATATACATGCATTTGGAGAAAGACTTTGTCTTAGAAAAACTTTGAAAACGTAATAAAGACCATGTTACAGTACAAATATGGAACATAAGTCTGTGTCTGCGAGGACAGTAGATCTGAGAATAAGGATTTCATGGGGTAGCCAAAAATGGAAAGGGTGAATCGAATGCATGATGAAGAATATCAGAAGTTTTATTTTTAGTAGATTAATTAATCCATTTACCTGTAATTCCCTATAATATTTAGGTTTGTCTAGAACAAGTGCAAAATAATACTTTCTAGTATGTTATATTGAATAAAATTGTCAATGCAGTCAGAGAAAAGAGTAAAGCAGGTTTGCTCAAACTTGTACTGCTGCCAGTCAAAACAATTACAGTCTACAGTTGCTGAAACACTTTAAAAAATAGCTACAAAGTCAAATATGTTAGAAGAGGAAGCAGAATCCAGTTTTGGCAACATTCTCTTTGAGGTGATACTATGGGATTTCAAGCCTTAGTGTAGTGCAGTTCAGAATCACCTGAATGCTGGGTCCCAAGGAGTTTCTTTATTTTATTTTTTAATATATATATATATATATTTTTTATTTTTGAGAGAGGGAGAGCTAGAGAGAGAGCGAGAGGGAGACAGAGCTTGTGCGTGCGCACGCACACACACACACGCACACACACGCGGGGGAGGGGCAGAGAGAACGGGGGACAGAGGGTCCCTAGTGGGCTCTGCATTGACAGCCTGATGCTGGGCTTGGACTCAGGAACTCTGAGGTCATGATGTAAGCTGAAGTCGGATGCTTAACAAACTAAGCCACCCAGGCACCCCCCACAAGGAGTTTCTGTTTCAGTAGATCCAGGGTAGAACTCAGAAATTTGTTTCCGATCCCCGGATGCTGCTCCTGCAGGTGGCTGAAGACAGCACTTTGAGAACCACTGGCGTGGATGTAAAGTTACTATCAGACGTGCATGCTGGTGGATATTTTCCTTGACAGTATAGTTGGACAAATCATTATGCACAGAATGTGAAGCAGTTGTCTACTGTACCATGGATGGGTGAGGGAAATGTGCTCAATGACACATCATTGGAAAATCCATGTTTTAGAGAGTAATGTTTTTCTTTCACAGTTAATTAAATCAGCTGTGGTATAGACTGGGAAGGGACACTGGGGTTGGTACTGAGAGAGTATCCACCACAAGTGGGCAGGCAAGGACTTTGTGAGTAAAAATGGCTGCATCCAAATACCCTCCCAGACTCTTCTTTTTTCACAAGGTTAGTTGGTGGTCATTACAACCCTTTTGTTCATGATTCAGAGTTGAAAGAAATAGAAAAAAATGTGACTACAAGGAAGGAGTGAAAATTGAGTGTACATATTTCATGTGTCGTACAGAGGAATGGGTAGCAATTTTTTCAAATTGAGTAATAATTGACATAATATTGTATTAGTTTTAGGTGTACAATGGGATGATTTGATACATGTGTTGCAAAATGATCACCACAATAAGTTAACATCCATCACCACATATCATTACAATTTTTTTCATCTGATGAGAACTTTTAAGATCTACTTCCTTAAAGGCAGCAAATTTAAGACAACTTTTTCCCCACTGGAGGCTGTGAGCTATTGATGAGAAAGTTGCTCAAGAGTTTCTGGATTAAAGGATGTGTTAAAAACATTTATTTACAACATTATTGAGTTCAGGCTATTTCTGGGGTTCAAGTGGCTTAGCTCAGGAGCATACTTAGTGTCCTTTGTGCGTTGAACTAGATGAAATGTGGTATGAATAGCTTGATCTCAAATAATTTGATACTTTGCATACTTCATGACATCCTTCCTTTATGCAAGAAATAATGATGTATTATTGGGCATGTTTAAAACCACACACATAAGCTGAAACTAAACATGCAAACTTTTTCAGAACCCCACACAACTCATTACAGGATCTAGATTTTATTTGGCACAACCTCCTAGTTTGAAACAGTCCATAAACCAGCCCTTTCTTATACATGGTTGTTCATTTAGCATTCAACAGACTTTGAAAAGTAGTGAGACTAATTATGTAATTTAGTAAAAAATTTCTCCATAATATCTGGATCCATACTGGAGCCAAATAACTAGAACCATTTGACAGAAGCCTCAAATATACTTGCTTTCATATTTGACAACCTCTAACTGTAATCTAGGGTCTTCTAGTTTTGTGGAAATAAGTAGTAGAAAGGAAACCAGCCTGTTGTGGATCCTGACCTATGGCATGAGCAGGATCTTGATATCCTGGTGAACAACTGTAAATGATCATAATACCCTCCCTCATTGCTTTGAAGTAGTTAGCCATTTTGCTCATTTTATTTATTTTAAAATTTGTGATTAATCTATTTCTTTTAAAAAATATACCAAAATTGGATTCTGCATGCATTCCAAATGACTATTCAGTGGTTATTTTTGGACTGATATCACAGGTAGCTGCACAGGGTTTTTTCACAAGTTTGGTAATACTGCCTCTAGTAATGCTACATTAGCACCACCATGTGGAGAGAAGGGACAATATCACTTTCTGTGGTTAAAAGGGGAATTGATCCTCTTGAATTTAAGCTAATTTTAAAAATTTTTTGCCTAATAAGTTTTCGGAAAAGCAGAATATTATTCTTAGAGAAGAAAAAAACCCATTAGATCATCATTTATTGAGCACTTTTTGGATTCTAGGTTTGTGCTAAGTAAGCCCTTTACATGTATTATCTCAATTTCTCCTTACTGCAATGACCCCATGAACCACGGTTATCCTCTTTACAGATATGGAGTAGTGTTTGGATAATGTAGCCTGAATGCCTTCTAAAAGTGAACATCAAAAAGATACGGACATAAAAATGGTACTAACTGCATCCACTAGATTCATCTTTGCCCTTAGGACAAGCAAGACAGTCCAGTTTTCAAATGTGAACTCAAAGGCACATTTCTGTTTCTGGAGAATCACTTATTGTGGAAAGATAGTCTTATTTCAGGGTCTTCTCTGTGGATCTCATTTGCTTCTCTGGCAGCGTAACTATCAGAGAGCAGAGAGGAGTGAATTTTAGCAGTCATTTATTCCTGTAGATAAAAAAACCGCATTGCCCCAGAGTCTTCTAAAGAAGACTCTGAATGATTAGTCTAAAGATTAAGGTTGTTAATCAGACTCCTGGTCCCATGACCTGGAGCTTCACAAATGGCAAGAAAATATACTTGACTGAGATGTTGTTGCTTGAATTTGGAATTAAAATTTAAAGTACATCTTATTAAAAGATGTACTATATCAACCTGAGTGACTTGAAAGTTTGTAACCTAATTCATATAACTTGAAGTTCTACCAATTAAACATTTAAGTTAGCAACTATGTTAGACAATAGCTTATTGATCTGCTAGAGGCATCAATCATTTCTACCTTAGTATTAATCAGTGAAATAAGGTCCAGTTCTCTCTGCATTTGTGAAGACCACTTGGAATTAGGGATCTCATGAGGACTCAAGGTAGGCAGATGCTTTGGGGCATGAAGAACTCCGGCAAGGACGGGTCTGAGTGAGCCATCTCTGATGTAGGAAGGAAGTATAGCATGGTCCCAGGTACTAGGATTTAGGGTAGTTCTGTAGGTCAGGTACATTGTGGATTAAATCAGTAGTTTTAAGATAGTTTGAGAGTTTAATGTTGATAATGCTGCTCAGGTCTCTTGAAGTTATGACTGTCTTATGACTCAGTGGCAGTGTTTCTATGGGATGATGTGTTCTTAGTGTGAAACAACAAAATTACAAACAAACTTTTGTAACCTAACCTATTTCTACCTTAGAAATAAGAAACATTTATCAGTGACACATATATCAAAAATGACACATTTCTTGTGTGTCAGATTATGATATAAATGCTTTAATTGTTAACTCATTTAATCCTTATAAGACAATGCTGATAGTGTTTAGTTTTATGCTAAGCACGCGCTCTCCCGCTGAGCTACACCCCCTGGTTTTATGGATGAAGCAAATAAGGCACAGAGTTTAATGGCTTGTCAGGGTTCCATAGTTGGTAAGAGGTTGTACTAGGATTCGAATCCAGGCAGGCTGGCTTCAGAGGTTATGGCTTCTAATCATTGTCAAGGATGTTTGTAACTTCCATGCATAGATTTTATAGTTCTTAAAAGTATTTTCAACTATGATTTTCATGTATGCCTCAAAAATAACTGTGAAGCAATTTTCAGGAGCAAGAGGGAAAAACTGTGGAAAGTAGAAACAGCTTAATAGATTCAGTTGAATTCATTGGAGCTCAGGACCTGAGTTTGAAAGCTATTTACATTGGATTTTGAGGGGATTTCAAAAAATTAGATGTGCATTATGATGACAAGAAAGTTCTTCTGTTCAACCAGTTTTATTTCCCCCTTCTTTGTTTCTTTCCCTCCCTCCCTCCCCCTCCTCCTCCTCCCCATCCTCCTCCCCCCCTCTCTCTCTCTTTTTCTCTTTTTGTATTTCTAATTTCAGCTCATTATTCTTGGGGGGAATGATGAATTTTTCAGTTGCTTTTCCATGAAACAGTATATTTCTGAATGGTGCTAGAATGATTAAGCCTTCTTTTATTTTTTTTTAAATTTTTTTGATGTTTTTATTTATTTTTGAGACAGAGACAGAGCATGAGCAGGGGAGGGGCAGAGAGAGAGGGAGACACAGAATCTGAAGCAGGCTCCAGGCTCTGAGCTGTCAACACAGAGCCCAACGTGGGGCTCGAACTCACGTATTGTGAGATCATGACCTGAGCTGAAGTCGGATGCCCAACCGACTGAGCCACCCAGGTGCCCCAAGCCTTCTTTTAAGTATGAGAAATTTTCTGTAGACATTAAATGATTCTTCATGGTGTAGTTAAGAAAAAGCATGATGAAGAAAATCTAAATATTTAAATTTTGAGAATTCTCAACCTAAATTCCATTCTTACAACAATGGCAGCATCACACACTGTCCCCGTGATTCAGCTCAATAACATAAGTGCTCAATAAATAAATATTTGTTGAATCCCCACAAAGGATGCACTCCTCCCACTTGGTCATCAAATATTGCATGTGACCAGGGGAGTGGGAAAGAGAGACGCATTATCTTCATTTTATGGATAAGGCAACAGATGAAGATGGAATTAAGATGACTGACAGTAACCAAAGGTATTGCCAGGCAGGTTTAAAAACACTAAGAACATGTAATTTGCCCAGCATACTGTTTCCTGATTAAGGTATGTTAGCATCAGGATACAGAGGGGTATGAACATGGACATGGTTGAATCAGTAGAGCAACTGTGTCTCGTAGTACTCACAGATGGATGGATAAATGTTCATTGGAGAGTTTCTCAACCAGTTTTTAAGAGCTAGCCTGGAGCAGGAGAGAAGTGCAGAGGTCCAGTTGCAAGTCCTATCAGCTCCTACAGGAAGTGTGCAGATAACAAGACAGCCTCATGAGGAATCATATGGAGAAATAGCCTTCCATTCCTATACATGTACCCCCTACTGTACTGCTGCTGCCCTTTTTTTTTAATAGAGAGGGGGTACATGCAACATTGCGAGGGCAGTGGTGGAGGTGGCGAAGAGGGAGAGGGGGAGGGGAGGGACTGGGGGAGAGGGAGAGAGAAGCCCCTGCAAGGAGCCCATGCAGGCTCGATCTCAGATCTCAGGATGGTGAGATCATGACCTGAGCCAAGGTGAAGAGTTGTCAGATGTTTAGCCAACTGAGCCACCCAGGCGCTTCCCCCCTCCTCCACTATGGCATCTTAGTGACAGTAGAAGCAAAGCAGCTGTGAGAAGAACTGGAATCAAGCTGGAATCACGCAGCTGTGGATTCAAATCCTGGCTCTGCTACTTTGTCTCTTTATGAAACTTGGAAAATGACTTCACCTTTCTGAGTCTCGGTTTAATCATCTGTGAAACGTGAATAAAAATTTCCAGAGGTTTTTCTCTGTTAGGAATTCAGTGTCAATTATTTTATTGTCTTCTTTTGATTTTTGATGTAAAAGCACTAGGAAGTTTAAAAATATATATATTTATAAAAGCTCTCAGGTGGAAGCTGCTCCTAGCCAAGAAATAACAAAAGAGGAACTGAAATTGTAATCAGAGGCACTGATGTGGTATTAACATACTAGGAGAACACAGGAAAACAAAGATATTCTCCAAAAAAAGTAATACTGATGGAGAATTGTAAAGTCCCTATAAATGTAAGGAACATTTAACTAGACTCAATTGCAATACCCACAGAAGTGCTCAAACAATTTTCTTTTGCAGTTGTTATATCTCAGAGCATTTTGGTCAGATTCCTTACTAAATGGCAGAAATGGAATCGATAGTTTGAGGAAATACAGTTTTATCACTGTTTTCATGGCTTTACTAAGAAGCAGGAAGAATTTGGCAGTTGATTAATCCTGTTTCAAGAACTAACTCAAATGTATAAAAGGTGGCCACTGAAAGAAGACTCATTTCTCTGGGCAAAAGACATGAGTAGACACTTCTCCAAAGAAGACATCCACATGGCCAACTGACACATGAAAACATGCTCAACATTACTCCTCATCAGGGAAATACAAATCAAAACCACAATGAGATACCACCTCACACCTGTCAGAATGGCTAACATTAACAACTCAGGCAACAACAGATGTTGGCGAGGATATGGACAAAGAGGATCTCTTTTGCACTGCTGGTGGGAATGCAAACCAGTGCAGTCACTCTGGAAAACAGTATGGAGGTTCCTCAAAAAATTAAAAATGGAACTACCCTACAACCCCACAATTGCACTACTAGGTATTTATCCAAGGAATGCAGGTGTGCTATTTCAAAGGGGCACATGCACCCCAAAGTTTATAGCAGTACTATCAACAATGGCCAAAGTATGGAAAGAGCCCAAATGTCCGTCGATGGATGGATGGATAAAGAAGATGTGTTGTATATATATAAGGGAATATTACTTGGCAATCAAAAAGAATGAAATATTGCCATTTGCAACTACGTGGATGGAACTAGAGGTTATTATGCTAAGCAAAATCAGAGAAAGACAAATAGGTGACTTCACTCATATGAGGATTTTAAGTTACAAAACAGATGAACATAAGGGAAGGGATGCAAAAATAATATAAAAACAGGAAGGGGGACAAAACATAAGAGACTCTTAAATATGGAGAACAGAGAGTTACTGGAGGGATTGTGGGAGGAGGGATGGGCTAAATGGATAAAGGGCATTAAGGAATCTACTCCTAAAATCATTGTTGCACTATATGCTAACTAACTTGGACGTAAATTTAAAAAAGAAATAAAAAAAGAAAAAAGAAGACTCATTTCTCAAGATTATATGAAAAGCAGTCTTAACAGTTTTGAAACTATGTTTTGTGAATTATTTAAAAATTTCACATATATCACAGGTCCTTGGGTAACCAAAGACTGATGTCCTTGAGAAACTCTGAGATGATGTAGAAATCGGAATGTCTTCAAGTTTATGACCAGAGAATACAGGCTAGTATTGACAAGTGGCAAAGCCTTTGACAAACACAGCCAGAGAGCGTGCATTTTTCTCTACTGTCAGTGCATGTGCAGCATGCAGTCGAAGGGATTTGTTTTGGAAATCCTCATACAAAGCAGATGACTTTGGAACCAGTAGAACATAATGGTTGAGTTGGTTTCACTGGAATCAAGCAGCTGTGGATTCAAATCCTGGCTCTTCTACTTTGTATTTTTATGAAACTGGGAAAATTACTTCATTTTTCTGAGCCTCTGTTTAATCATCTGTGAAATGGGGGGTGGGGGACACCTAGGTGGCTCAGTCAGTTGAGTGTCTGACTTTGGCTCAAGTCATGATCTCACTTCATGGGTTCGAGTCCCGTGTCAGGCTGTGTGCTGACAGCTCAGTCTGGAGCCTGCTTCACGTTCTGTGTCTCCCTCTATCTCTGCCCCTCCCCCACTCACACTCTGTCTTCTCTCTCTCTCTCTCTCTCTCTCTCTCTCTCTCTCTCTCAAAAATAAACATAAAAAAAATCATCTGTGAAATGTGAATAAAAATTTCCAGAGGTTTTTCTCTGTTAGGAATTCAGTGTTAATTATATTATTGTCTTCTTTTGCTTTTTTATGTACTCTGTTGTGGTAAAGCATTTTTATTTTCTTGTATATTTATGCTCCACTTACTTTTGAAATTGAATTATAAAGGGCAAAGGCCACTTTCTTTTCCCTCCACATGTTTTTACCTGAATTGTCTCTGTCTTGCAGAATCCCCTACTTTGAAACTAGTGCTGCCAACGGGACAAACATAAACCAAGCAATCGAGATGCTCCTGGACCTGATAATGAAGCGAATGGAACGGTGTGTAGACAAATCCTGGATTCCTGAAGGAGTGGTACGATCCAATGGTCACACCTCCACAGATCACTTGAATGAAGAAAAGGAGAAGGGGATATGTGGCTGTTGAAGAGTCCAGTGAGCTACACAATAACTCAAGGGTCTGTGATCTTCTCTGTGTGTAATACATGGCACAGAGAGAGATGAACCGACGTGTACAAACTGCTTCTCACCGTCCCAATTAGTGCTGTCAATTAAAACATCTGGTTTCAAAATTAATTTGCTGCAGCTTTGTAAATATTTAAGATTCAGCCTGAGAGTTGTGAGAATGTTTCACATTGCCAAAAGTGCCTTATAAAACTTTAGCCCATGACAGTAGATCATTCAAGAATTGAGGATTCTGTGGTTACAGAAAAGTACATTTATTAAGTAGAATGACAAAAGATGCCATCACCTGCCTTAACATACATCAGTCCAGAGTCCAACTCTTAAAATCTTAGGTACGATTATAAAACAATTAATCCAAATTTTAAAAACCATACTTGTACTCTAGGTGACCTTGTAAAATGCCATCTAAACCACTTGAATGTTAACTAAGAATATATACAAATGTCAGTTCAATATCTGTGAGTATTTATATAAATATTATCTTTAAAATGAATATAGGATAAATTATGGTTATGTCTATAGACTCTGGATAAACTGGATTGACCAGTTATACATTCGCTTTGACTCTTGGTAGGTAAGTAATTGGGGGTGAGGTCAGGGGTGTCTTAATATAGCATGAACAACTGAAGTGGGGCTTCTAGCTCCCTGCTATAGTCCCACTGCTCTGAAGGGTTGATCGAAGGATCAGGGAATTAGATTTTTATGGCTTTATTTCACTGTGACCTGTGCATTTATATTTGGCTATGTGCTGGCCACATTTGGACATAGCTGGTGCTTATGCTGAAGTTATTTGTGATAAGTAAACATTTAGCTTCTTTTTCTTCATATTTATAATGTTGGTCTGGCATCCTCAGACAGTAGTTTTAATTAGCTTATGAACTACTAATCTTTTGTCTCACCATCATGCTTTATGTCATTGATATTTGCAATTTGTTTTATTTTTTACATTGGTGGAATTGAAGGAATTAGTTTTTAATTACATAAAATGTTTGTTTGCTATTTGGTAGATAAAAGATGTTTGTATTTAAGCAGTTATACTATAGCTGAATATAAGAAAAATGAAGCTTTCTATAGCCTGTATTTTTTATTGAGATCACAGGCATTTATTGCACTTGCTGGGTCTTGCCAAGCTCATGGATTCCTCTGTAATGCTGAAGAGTCTTCATATCAAATTCAAGGTAGTTTTAAAATATGTCTTATGGCAGGTGTTTATAAAGGTCAATAGGGGAAAATTCTTATTTATTAAAGTGGTTTAAAGAAATTAGATAAAAAGTTCCAAAGAGCTTAGTCGCTATTTAGGAAGAAATATCACTCATTGTAATTTAAACAAAGAATAAAAGTAAATGTATTTTGTGGTGGCAAATGCTTGGAAGAATTGTAATTATAAAAACACAGCGATGATGGAAAGTAATTACTTTTATATGGTAATTTTCAAATAGTTTTTTATTGAGTATCCTGGTTTTTTGCCATTTCCCTCCCACCACTCCTTTAAAACACCTAGCTGTGGTTACTAAGATCTTGCATATTTCTAGTCTTGAAATGAAGACTTCTTTTAAATACTGAAGAAGTCATTGAGTCCTGTGCATTTGAACTGTGTTATTTCAGTGAGACGAAGATTCAGACATTACAAGGGCAGGGTCATAATCACAAGCAGTGCCTTTTAAAGTTGCCGTAAGACTTCAGTGAGGTGAATTATAATTTTACTGCTACGTATCAGGCAGCATTTTATATATAGTTAAAAAGAAGACAATATTTGTATGTTTCACTTTTTTCAAGAACCAAATGAGCAATTAGCTACATATCCCATTGGCCTTATCTATAATACACAATTAAACATATACATGATAGAGTGCACATGCAGGAACTATCTTTAATTATTGAAATAAATAACCTGTATTCTCTTGGGAAATCACTTGTTTGAATTTGCTATTGAAGTAACATATTTTTTGCATCAATGTATTTTTCTATTTATAAGATTGTGTAAAAGTGAAGTGTATCTTCAGTGAACTTTGTGCCAATTAAGCTTATAATTAAAAAGTAGTCTAGTCAAGTTTGTGTGTGAATATAATTTCATTTCCTATCACAGTAAAGTTTCAAAGAAGAAGTTAGAATACTAGAGAAAACTAAATTCAGGGATAGAAATTTCATTAGATGTTTGATGAGGAGCCAGCCAAGACAACAGGTTCTGGAGAAGGTAATTGAAGTACATTATCACCAAACATTTATAGAACACCTACAGTGCAGGCAGTGTTGTACTGGCCAGTCTCTGGTGAGCAAAACAAGGATGGTAAGGGCCTGAATTAATATTATACCTGAGAGATGGATGCAAGAGACATCGGGAAGGGGGTATCATCATTGGATACGGAAAGAATATGTGGGGAGACGGACTCTGACCTTATTTTCTGTCATTGTCCCCCCTCCCTCACTATCCTGTGGGCACACTGGTCTCTTTGGAGCAGTCAAGTGTGTTCCTGCTTCAGGAATATTTGCTGTTCCCTTGATCTGGAATAGCTAGTCTTCCACATATCTGCGTGACTCTCTCTCCTATCCTTTAAGACGGTTCAAGTGTCACCTTGTGCAAAGGACTTTAGTGACCACTTTCTGTAAAATAGCAGTCACTTGTCCTCATGGCCCCAACCAGATTGTTGCTTTCTTCCTTGTTACCTGCTTTGATTTTATATATGTCACTCAACACCACTTGATTCAGTTACATGTTTGTCTCCATCCATTAAGACATAAACTCCATGACAAATGGGACTCGGGCAGCTTTCTTCAAAATTGTGTTGTCACTACACAGAAAGGGGCCTGGCACATAGTAGGTTATTGGTGGACTGCATAAAGGACTTAAGCAGTGGCAGAAGGGAACAAGTTTTCAAAAAGGAGTCAATGTTCAAAGACAGAGGAGTAGGATTGAAAATAAAAACAGCTTCAAAAATGTTTAGGCTCATCTGTAAGTCTATATTGGTTTGTTATGAGAAATTAGGAAATCTGAGAAGTATATTCTGATCTTTTGGAGTTGATGTCAAGATCACTAACAATCCAAGAAATGTTCCAGAAGGAGTGTTTTGATTGGCATTTTTATAAAATGGAAATTTCTGTATGGTGTTTCCAGGTCTACTATTTTTGGCAACATTGGTGACTATATAACTGGGAAATTCTTCCACTCTAAAACATTTAAATAATGCTGTATAAAATATAATGAACATATTTTTTCAGAGTATTGTGCTTTATACTTCATTATTTTTTTAATTTTATTTTTTATTTTTACAATTTACATCCAAATTAGTTAGCATATGGTGCAACAATGATTTCAGGAGTAGATTCCTTATTGCCCCTTACCCATTTAGCCCATTCCCCCCCCACAACCCCTCCAGTAACCCTCAGTTTGTTCTCCATATTTATGAGTCTCTTCTGTTTGTCCCCCTCCCTGTTTTTATAAAAAATATGGAACGTTTCACAAATTTGCGTGTTGACTTGCGCAGGGGCTATGCTAATCTTCTCTGTATTGTTCCAATTTTACTACATGTGCTGCTGAAGAGAGCACTAATGAACATATTTTTTTTAAAATACAGTGTTGGTCTCTCAAAGTAAGGGAAATATCCTACAACCTTCCCTTTCCCCCACAAAACAGACAAAAACAATGGCAACAACAATGGCAGCAACAGAGAGAATTTAGAACAACCTGATATTGAGTGTGGTTTGCTTTTGGTTTCATTTTGTCAGTATTAGTAGTCAAGGTGCTTGGTTTTTTATTATTACATTTTATTTATTTATTTATTTATTTATATGAAATTTATTGTCAAATTGGTTTTCATACAACATCCAGTGCTCATCCCAATAGGTGCCCTCCTCAATGCCCATCACCCACTTTCCCCTCCCTCCCAACCCCCATCAACCCTCAGTTTATTTTTTTTTTAATTTTTTTTTTTAATGTTTATTTTTGAGACAGAGAGAGACAGAGCATGAACGGGGGAGGGCCAGAGAGAGAGGGAGACACAGAATCTGAAGCAGGCTCCAGGCTCTGAGCTGCCAGCACAGAGCCTGACGCGGGGCTCGAACTCACGGACAGTGAGATCATGACCTGAACCGAAGTCGGACGCTTAACTGACTGAGCCACCCAGGCGCCCCAACCCTCAGTTTATTCTCAGTTTTTAAGAGTCTCTTAGGGTTTGCCTCCCTCCCTCTCTAACTTTTTTTTTCTTTCTCTTCCTCTCCTCCATGGTCTTCTGTTATTTCTCAGGATCCACGTAAGGTGCTTGGTTTTAATGACTACTTGCCATTAGGAGAGAAAACCTTGGGTATGGTGGAGGTAGGGCACTGGAATGGAGAATGCCCCCATCCCCAAACACACAGAAAGCCAGGGCCCAGTCTATGTTTTAGTATCTCCTGAAAAATTTATAACCTTTTACACAGGTTTGCGGTTCAAGTTTATCCTATTTTTTGTCTGAGAATGGCTAAGCTAAGAAATTAACATAAAAATGTGATTTTTGGTTGGTAATTCCTTTGGACTACTTGGTAGAAGCAAAGCAAAATCTTTTCAGAGGGAACATCTCCACCCACACTTTACAGGACTCTTACAGAAAACACTCTACTAAGGATGAACTCACAATTATGAATAAAAACCCATTCCTTGCCCACTCCCTCATCCTCAATCATGACCCAGGGTCAGTAAACCAAAAACAGCAATATTTTACACTTAAGGACTTTAAATAATATAGTAATCAGATGTGGACCACAAAGTAAAAATGTTTAAGAAAATTACAAACATAAAAGGAATTGAAACATCTGGAAAAAGAAGTCATTATTATAGCTACAATATTGGTCTGAATGAAAAAAATTTCCATTGTGAAAAATGTAGCGATTGATACTGAAAACTTAATGGTCAAAAGTTAAATGGCAAGTTTGACACAGTTGGAGAGAGAATTATTGAACTAGAAACCAGGTCAGAGAAAATTATATAGATTTCAGAGATAAAGTATGAGAGAAGAGATATAGAGGAAAGATAAAATCTTCAATTTATGTCCAATGGGAATTCTAGAAGAAGAAATTAGAGAAAATAAAAGAAGAGGCACTACATGCAAAGAAAAGAGCTGAGGAGTTTTCAGTAATGATAAAATACATCTATTTTCAGATTCAGGAATCATAGGTCTCAAGCTTGATAAATGTAAAGAAGTATTTTAAGATTTTAGCTCAACTTATTGGATGTAGAATACATATCTTTCCTTTCTCATGTTTTCTGTTGTTATAATTTGAAAGAAAAAAAAACTTTGGAGACTGGCTACTTGTCCATTCAATCTAATGTGAAACACTGAATATGCTCATAGGTTGAAACGAACAAGTCTCAGATGTAACATTAGGGTATGGTATTAAGAATATGGATGAGGGATGTGGCCTGTGACATTAAAGGTAAGAAGGGGAAGCTGGGTGACCATGTAAGTGAGAAGGGCAGGAAATTTCTTGTTCAAATAGCAGGATAAAACTGAGAGTTGGGAAGGAATTGTGTAAATAGCTTTGAGGACTGGTGAGGCTCTTCTATAATTGTTGATGGGAATAAGAGCAGAAGATTAAACAAGGATAAAATAATTTTCAGTCTCTTGGTTGAGAGTGAAGTATTGGGGGGGGCGTGGGGGGAGACTGCAATGAATGTTTTGGTACAAACCATGTAGAGTCAAAAACTGCCCCTCACAACCTGTGGGAGGAATCTCCCAACTGATTGGAAGCAGCCTCCATTAGAGACCTCTCCCTCTGTGACCCAAGACTGCTTATACACAAAGAAAGGACCCCTCTAGCTTCAGTGCAGTTGCCACCTCTGGGCCATACTGCTCTCCCACCTTAATAAACTGCTGTCCTTAATAAACTGCTTTCCTCTCGCTACATTCCTCCAGGCTATCTTTATTGGAGTGCAGATCCTCAGATAAATATTTCTCGAGGAGAGTCCAAGAACCGAGACCTCCATTCACACAATGCTGACTATCCTACCAGTAATATAAAGATACTTGTTATGCCAAAAGGTAGGAAACAAATGTCTATCAATAAGCAACCAATTAAAATGATATCTTCATGTAATTGCATATTATACAAAATGGTGAAAAGGAATGTTAAATATTCATTGATAATAGAATATATATTTATGTGTCAGGAACTCTCCTAGGTATTGTTGATGAGGAGTGTGGGGCAAGCTGAGGGCAAAATAAAGGCTAACAGTACCCCCTGTCCGCTGGTGGAATATGTGATATTTCTTGGATACTCCTGGCTACCCAAGAACAAAGGAAAGGGTTTAACTACTTGACATGGTAATGTGGGAAACTAAGGCAAGTGAAAAATTAAATTCCCATTGACAAGTTCTTAAAACAGGCAGAGTGACCTCCCAATAGGAGCTCAGCTGCCTTGATGATGACACTTTGCTAGAGGCAAAAGAGAATCCTAGCTTAACATTATCCCAACCTTGAGGATCCTGTAAGTCTACTTTAACATATAAAAATTCCTTCGAAAACTTCCTTTATCTCAACTCCCAAGATACATGCCGGCAATCATACTCCAGGCTTATGCCCCTCTGATACACATCTCCATGGCTCCATGACTCAGGTTTTACTAACCGGTAATAAATGGCATTTCCCTGGCAACAGCTAATCCTTCAAGATTCTGGAAACCCTGTTTCCAAAATACCTTAGAGACTTACTCTATCCCTAACCTCTTCACAACCTGACGATATCTAATCAGTTACCTATCACCCCAGTGCAGCCCTTCCTGCACATGGGTCTTGTCCCCATGCTTTAAAAAAATCACCTTTTTGCACCAAAGACATCTTCAAGAATTCTTTATTGGCCGTTGTCTCCGGATCACCCCACCATCACCCCAAGACTTCATTATTGTGGGCTATAGCTGTAAACAAAACGACAAAAATCCCTGTCCTCATGGAGCTCTTATTCCAATAATGGGAGACAGGTAACAACGAGGTGCAGAAAACGGTGAATAGGATGCTCATTAGTGTTAAAAAGAAGAAAGAGACACACGCACACAGAAATAAACATGTTTATCTATGCACAGAAAATCTTGAAAAGAAACCAATTGCCACTGTGGAGAAGTCTCGAGGTCTGAGGAGGGAACCTTAGTTTCCTATTAAAATGTTTTTACCATATGCATATTAATTAAAAGGGGGTAGGGAGGAGAAAAGGTTTAAATCACCACAAGTCTTTCAAAAATTGTTGGTAACGTTCTCTGAGCTTCAGAGACTCGACAGCTTGGGTCGTAGCGTTGAGGCCGCAGGTTCTCGCTGCCACAGCGCAAGTACTCTGGGGACGCCAGTCAGTGGCAGGTCTGGGGCAGGCAGTGCCCCAGTGTTAAGGAGTTCCTAAAGACATCCCAGTGTGTGGAGAGTCGGCCAGGGACAAAGAACAAATCACATAAGATAGGAGTAAATGCTGACGTTACAGGGTATGGTAGAGAGGAAAACGACCCGCTGTGAGAACAGGTTTCTAAGGCGGCGTACCGCCACGTTCCACCTCCCACAGTGAAGGCTGCCAAGCCGACTTTGCAGCTCTGCGCCTGCGCAAAACGGCAGCGCTTTTGGTCGCGCTGCCGCTGAGAGGCGCTGTCACGTTCGGACCGCTTCCCAGGGCCCTCAGGGCCGACGCCTATTTCCGGGGTCGGGTACTAAAGAGAACCACTTCCTGTGACGGGCTGCGTCACTTCCGCTCGTGTTCGGCGTTTCGTCTGTGAGAGCTCACGCGGTTTCAACATGCGTATTGAGAAGTGTTATTTCTGTTCGGGGCCCATTTACCCCGGCCACGGCATGATGTTTGTCCGCAACGATTGCAAGGTGAGGTCGCCAACACTGGCGCGCGCTCTGCGACGCTCCCGCGGGCGTGAGGAGCGCCGCTTCAGCGCGTGGTTCCTTTGCACCTGGGGCGTTTGGCTCGCGTTTTCCGCGCTGCCCTCACAAGGGGATGATTTTGTGAGGACCTCCGGCCTCGACCTCCCGCTTGCGGAGTTTCTCCTTCCTGGTGTCCCGAACCGAGCTGGACACCAGGCCACCCTTGACCGGGGCTGGCTGCGGTGAGGTCCCCGAGTTATTTTAGACAGCGCCGGATGTAGTCTGGGGGTGTGTGAGGGCTGTTTGGTCACTCTTGTACCTGGGTGGAGTTCTTGAATTAAGTAAACTTTGTTGAATGTGTGGCCAGTCAAGCATCATTGCTAGGCTCTATGCCCCTAGAGACGAATAAGAGTTGGGAGTGTCCGTAACACTATAGAAATGCTGCATATGGCCTAGTAGTAGTTATGTATTACGAAGTTGCTGGAGGTGAGTTGGGGAGGGTCGTATTTGAAAAGGCTCAGAAAGACATTTATCTTGGATCTTGAATGTTGCATAAAAAAGTGAGAAGAGGGAATTCTAGGTGGTGGAAGAGTGAACAGTTGAAGAGAGGCACAGCGAAGCAATCTTTTTAGGGAAGTGACTTGTAAATGGTGATCCAGGCCTGGGGTAAGGCTATAAATACACATATATGTAAGTCTACATAAGAAGATACATCTATAAACATAAAATACAAACATAATTATGAGATATGAGACCTGGTTGTGAAAGACTTTGTGAATAATACATGAATTTGCTTTCTTATATCAGAATGAATCTCTTTCCTCTAACATTATTTCTCAGCATTTGGATCTAGGACTTTATATTTTAATAGGTGACTTTGTTATGCTAAGGAATTACACTTTCTGCTTCATCACCTTGTATCTATTAAAGATGGAAGATATTGACGTCATTAATTAGGAGCAAGGGGTTTTTGCTGAAAGTGTGGGACCAAAACTAGGTTTGGGAACTTGAAAGAACGTGTAGAAGATTTTGAATACCTGCTCTCAGGAACATGCTAAAAAATTTATAGAAACTAACTTAATGATCGTTAGGTTGGTGTTTAATTCAGAGTGGGCAATATGGCTTTGTAGATCATCTGGTCATTATAATTTTACGGTTTTTGCCCCGCAGGGCTTATCGGGTGGTTATAGGAGTGAGAACAAAAGACCATGGGAGCTATCTAGAGTTGTGTGTTGATTTGGCAGACACAATGGAAGTTCATGGTGGTGAAGTCTGTATTGCTAGCAAGGACAGTATTGAATTGGCTGCAAGCCAGCTTACTCTAGGGAAGACAAGAACAGAGTTGGCTGGGGATATAAGATTCAGAGGCCCTGAAGCACTAAGGAAGATAGGAATCTCGTTCTTTCTGTGTTTATCATGTCCAAATCTGTACCTTCTTTGCTCTAGTCTGAATTTTCCACTGGATAGGGAAATCCTGTTTGTACCAGTGAGGTTACTGAGAGTTCCTAATTCACATCTTTTTTGCTTTTTCATTTAATACTACTGTCATATGCCTAGACAGTTTTGCTAGAAATGTGAGAGTCATCTTTGAACCTTTTACCTTTTTTTAATCTAGTTACCACGTCTAGTTACCAAGTCTTAACCTGGCTCTGCAAAGTTTAGTGGTCTTTGCTTTCTTTTTGGCCTCCCACTCTGGTTTCATATTAGGCACTTGTTACTTTTATAGCTTCCTAATAGGTTTTCTGCCTTTTTTCTCTTAGTTTTTGGGACTGTTCTTCCTTCCTTCCTTCCTTCCTTCCTTCCTTCCTTCCTTCCTTCCTCCCTTCCTCCCTTCCTCCCTTCCTCCCTCCCTCCCTTCCTCCCTCCCTCCCTTCCTTCCTCTTTCCTCTCTTCCTTCTTTCCTTCTTTAATGTTTGTGTATTTTTGAGAGAGAGAGAGGTGTGAATGGGGGAGGGGGAGAGAGGAAGACACAGAATCCGAAGCAGGCTCCAGGCTCCGAGATAACAGCACAGAGCCTGATGCGGGGGTCAAACCCATGAACAGTGAGATCATGACCTGAGCTGAAGTTGGAGGCCCAACCGACTTGAGCCACCCAGGCTCCCTGGGACGGTTTTTCATAGAGACCTCCCCTCTTATGCTTCTTAGGTATTTTCTTAAGGGTACAATTAGTGTTAATATTCCATATTTTTATATACTTTTCAAACATAAAAAATACATGCACCCTTAATGAGTGCTTAATAAGTATTCAGTCAGTGGAGTTTAAGAGTTGAAGAACTTTGAAGCTGAGGTATTAGATCATTTAATCTGCATGTTGAAGACTGAGGATGATAGAGGACTAGCTTAAGAGGGAAACTTGAGCCTATGAAGCTTTGCCTCACAATCCATCCACCACTCACCCACCACTTCCTTTTTTTATATTTCCATTTTACTTACGTATGACCATTGCATATAGTTTTATCCCATTGTTTATGCCCTACCCTGATCTCAATCTCTTCATTGTAAAATGAGACTTTATTACAATGCTGTCCTAACCTTCTCAAGATAGAGTATGATGTTTTAATTATTCTTGTATCCCTAGTACCTGGTAATATCAGACACATAGTAGATCTTTCTTATTTGTTGGTTGAATTCCCTTCGTAGCTCCATTGATTCCAGTCTTTTCAGGTACTTTATTGTGCTTTTCAGTTAACATCTATTAGATACAGAGTTCAAATAGACTTCTCTATGTATAACTTTCCATTGGCTCAGTTTGGAATTGAGGAGATCCAGGACAAGTTCAAACCTCTCATTAGGTGTATCTCAGAAATGGGGACTTGTCTAGGAGTTATCTAGTAGGCATTAAATGTTAGGAGGCTTTTACTGTAAAAGGCAGTAGTCCTTTGGGCTAAAAATACAAAATTACTGATATGAATTCATGGTGGGGTACTCCAGGAGATCCATTGTATTCTTAGATTTCTACTTGCTTTGAAACTTGTTCAATAATACAGGCATGTTTTGACCCATGTCTCTTAGGAGAGGGCTCTCCAGGAGGTACTGACCCAGATCAGATTAAACTAGTATTGGCTTTTTTTTTTTTTTTTTTTTTTTGGAGAGGGAGGGAGAGAGGGAGGGCCAGGAGGGGACAGGGAGGAACAGAGGAACACACACACACACAGAGTGAGAGAGAGAAAGAAAGAATATCCCAACAGGCACCATGCTCGGTCCCAATGTGGAACTCCATCACATGACCCT
Organism: Acinonyx jubatus; assembly: GCF_027475565.1. Lineage (NCBI taxonomy): Eukaryota > Metazoa > Chordata > Mammalia > Carnivora > Felidae > Acinonyx > Acinonyx jubatus. Next base: position 48,341,624 of record NC_069386.1, read on the forward strand.
GGGATCCTGACCTGAGCCGAAATCAAGAGCTGAATGCCCAACTGACTGAGCCACCCAGACGACCCTAGTATTGACTATTTCTAAGAAAACTGTGTTCTAGTGTATACAGGGACCTGCTTGAATTTCCCCATAGAACAAAGTGTACATAAAATGAAAAGTATTTTGGCGGGGCGCCTGGGGGGCTCAGTTAGTTAAGCATCCGACTTTGGCTCAGGTCATGATCTCATGGTTCATGAGTTTGAGCCCCGCTTTGGGCTCTGTGCTGACAGCTTGGAGCCTGGAGCCTGCTTCGGATTCTGTGTCTCCTTCTCTGTTCCTTCCCTGCTTGCACTCTCTCTCTCTCTCTCTCTCTCTCAAAAATAAATAAAGATTAAAAAAAAGAAAAGTATTTTGGCTTGTGATATATATGCAGGTTTGTGATGTATACACAAAATTTGAAATGTTTATACTTCATTTTGACCTTTTTTATACTTAATTAGACCTAGAAGATAGGTCACATCTTCTAGGTGTGATGATTCACCTTAATTTTATTTGCCAAGATCCATATACTCCTAAGTAGTACTTTTGCTTCTCAGATTTCCTGTACACATACAAATTGCATTGTGTTTGGAGACATTACAAAGTAACAAAATATGCATTTTAGACTTATAATGAGTCCTAATTAGCCATTTCATGGGCATATTGAAGCATCATTAAACTTTAAGTTAGCACTGTTAAAGGATAATATCTTCTGGGATGAAGGTGGAGAACTAGAGTATTGAAGAATTTCCTACTATGAGTACATATTTTAGAAAACAAATCTGTAGCCATTGTTAGTTGCTTTTTTGAAATTATTTTGTGCTTTTAACAAAAAGGATGGAAAGCACAAAAAGGGATTCACAGGAGTTGTTTGAAACTACCCCCACCTCCCACATTGAGGTATATAGAAAGTGAATTTTGAGAATTATTATTAAGTGGGCAGGGATTTAAATAAGTGACTTTCCTTGCAAATACCATTTTTTATTTAAGATGACTGTAAGGTTTTACTGTTAATCTATAAACATGACTGGTAATTTTTTAACCATATTATTTTGGGGGCCCTTAGCTGTTAGCTGTGATATTTGATAGTCAGGTTTTAGTCAAAAAATAGTTCAGTTTACATTTAATCTTACATGTTTACATGTATTTCTAAGTGGTGTTGTAAGAAGAAAGTGTGAGTACAACCATTGTCATTTTTCAGACTTTGCAGTATATTTTGTCTGGGCAGGGGTAACATCCTACGATAGAAAAAATCGTAATGTTGACTTTCCACTATTTTAACTTTTCTTATAGGTGTTCAGATTCTGTAAATCCAAGTGTCATAAAAACTTTAAAAAGAAGCGCAATCCTCGCAAGGTCAGGTGGACTAAAGCATTCCGTAAAGCAGCTGGTAAAGAGCTTACAGTGGTGAGTATAGTTAGCTTTCAATGGAATTTTTATGGTTTTTAAAATTTAACTTTTACAGGGGAGGGCATATAATTTAATTAACTATAACAAGGCTTCCTGTGATGAGAATTGGTAAGTGATTTATTTGGGTTTGGTTCTGATAATAATCTAATTTGCTACTCAAGGATTTTGAGACAAAGCCAAGAGATTAATTAAAGGATTCATCACCAACATTAAGGGTTCTGATAAGATTTGTAGTAGACTGATTTATCATTTTCTGGATTTCCTTACAGGACTTCGAGAACAGAGAAATTAGGTAATGGTGTTGGTAGAAGGAGGAATAGTGGATAGTCAAGGGTGAGAGAATATCATGCATGAGTCAGCCATCATCAGGTTGTTAGTACTGAGTTGGTATAAGGGCCTGGTGAAGCTAGTTCACGTATGACCCATGTAAAGGAGGAGGTGAAAGCTGCTGCATAAGCCTCCTTTGAGGGAGGAAGACCTTTAAACTGTTCCTTCCCTCCTTGTTTGACTTTCCCACCTCTCTACTCCTTAAGGGCAGTGTCTAAGCAATTGCAGTGAAGCCTTTTCCTGGCTTCCTTAATACTCCTCGTTTTCCATGAATGAGGAGAATGTATTTTGACAAGATGCAAAGCCAAATCACAATTATTGTCACAAAAATGATTTCTGGTATGGATGAGAATAAACTTAGCACTTCAAATGCAAGTGACAACTGCAGGAGTGAAGAAAGGATGCCAGTCACAGTCATCTGCTGGTGACCAGTTACCTTGTCTTTGCTGAGGTTATTGTGACTGAGTAGGTCACGTGTATATAAATAGGTAAATACAGAGTTATGCTGTTCCATGTGCCTATCTCACATAAATTTGAAAACTAAGAAACATACCTATAGTTTTTCTAAGAGAACTATAGCTTTTCTAAAATTGTTTCTCATGTTTTAAGGTAAATAGGATTATTAACTGTCAAAATACCAAGTACATTTAAAGGGCATCTGAAGAATTTCTGGGAGAGAATTATGTCATGCAGAGTAGCACCACATTTATTTGAAGATGTGTAGTTATATAGCTTTATGCTATAACAAAGGTATCTAAGTGTTCATATGCTATATGAAGATGTGTAGTTATATAGCTTTATGCTATAACAAAGGTATGTAAGTGTTGAGATATATGAACATACATGATAGGTTTTTAGGTTGAACCATATGAAATTCTCAGTGTTTGACTCATTTTGATCTTTGAAAAGTAGTAATTCATATGGTTCAGCCTCATAGAAAGTTTTCTGCCTGTGAGTCTCATCTAGGAACTGGAAATTAGGGAGGCCTCTTCAGTTTTTTATAATCTCCTTGATTGTTATATGCCTGAATGATGGGGCTAATACCTTCCTCCCGATGTCCTCTTAAGAATCACTTGTATACAGATTGGTATTTTCAGTAGGGCTGTCTTATACATCTGGTGTGAAAAGGAGAAAAAGTATGAAAACTTGGGTTTGCTGGGGCCACCCTGGGGAAATCTTAATATGTGTCCATGGTTTGAAATATGTGTCACACGGTTGGAACCCTTGTGAAAAGGAGAATAAAGTTTTAAGTAATGCTTCCTCTGTATCTCCCTTAAAACCATTATTTTTCCCTCTCTTACAGGATAATTCATTTGAATTTGAAAAACGTAGAAATGAACCTGTTAAATACCAGCGAGAGCTATGGAATAAAACTAGTAAGTCACAAAGGAATACCGGGAATTTTAGATACTTGTTTGGGATATTACCTTGAATTTAATGTTTTATGTTGCTTAAATATTTTCATTGATTAGCTTTTATTCTTTATCTTTGTTTTACTAGTTCTGTTGTACTTGCATCTTTTGTTATAAACTGCCCCAAATCCTTTTCAGAATTGGCTGATATATGCATTATAAAAATAATGTAATTATTAGATATGATTTGAAGTGCCTACACAGATATAAAAATACCTAAAAATCTGAGAAAAAATAGAAGTGGAGAATACTTTTTTGGGGTGAGTGTGGCATAGTTAAAATATACACAAAAGTTAACACTTTTTTTTTCATTTATTTTGAGAGAGCGTGCACATGTTGTGTGCACTTGAGTGGGGAAAGGGGCAGAGAGACAGAGAGAGAGAGAGAATCCCAAGCAGCCTCTGCACTGTCAGTACAGAGCCTGATGTGGGGCTTGAACTTACGAACTGTGAGATCAAACCTGAGCCAAAATCAAGAGGCAGATGCTTAGCTGACTGAGCCACCCAGGTGCCCCAACCTAACACACTTTATAAGTTTAGATAATTTAGTTTAGGGATATAAACATTCAGTATACTTTATAAAATGTAATGCTTCTGTAAAATTAAAAAGTGTAGCACCTAAGGTGATAATTACATTTTCTAACAGAACTTCTAAGTGCATGACTTAGGTATAAGTGGAGCTATAGGCTGCTGAAGTTAAAAGCAATGGTAACTAGTCCTTGTCTTTTTTTTTCCCTCTTTTTCCTGAAGTAGGCAGAGACTTTAGTGAAAAAAAAGAAACCCATATGTAGTAAAACTAAATTCCTTAAGTTAGCTTGTAGATGACCCTTTGCGTATGTTTGAGGTCCTTGTCCCTGACTTTTCTTCTCCCCATGCCTGTCTTATGTGTTCTTTAGCCATTTATATAGTCTTGGGTGTGGAGGTGATATAGTTGGTTTGTTATTGAGAAGTCTCCAGGGCTTGGAGTCCTGTAGACTTTATCAGTCTTGAATGGATCATAGTCAGGGCATCCTTTTCATCACCTTTTGCCCAGTCACAACACTTCAGGGGAGGAATTGAAAAATTGGGGCCTTTGTAGTAGTATTTGACACTCTCTAAAGCTTTATCTTTCTGGACTATGTGAAGAATTTAGACTCCAGTTTTGGAATTGCCTTTCCACATAATCTTGGTGTTTTCTTTTAAATAAGGTCTTTCCCTCTGTTTTGCAATTAGAGGAAGAGTTAATTTCTGGAAAGCAGTTGAATATACTGGGTTTATTTGATAAGGAAATAATGCTGATTTAAACTCAAGGATTTCTAAAGAGATTAATGGGATTCTTTTTTTAAATTGAGGTATAAATGACATAGAACATATTAGTTTCAGGTATACAGTGTAATAATGATTTGATACTTATATATATTGTGAAATGACAAAGTCTAGTTGGTATCCATCACCACGCATTATTACAAATTTTTGGTAAGAATTCTTAAAGTGATTCTAAAAGACAAACTTGTCAGAGATGTTATTAGAAGGTCTGAAAGCATTTTTATATCCCATTGAATTTTATTTAATTTTGGACTTTATTTTCTTTGTTACTATTTGAGGATAGAAGCTCCAGATCATTTTTACATATTTTATAACTATTACTTGGTGGAGATTCAGTTTGATGTTGAAACAGGTGAATATTTTAGTCGTCTGTGGATATTCAGTTACTATGACCCTCTGTGCTGGTTTCCTGTTACTAACACTGTTCCTGAAAGATACAATTGTGTATCGTAAGACTTCATGTATTTTAACAATAAGTACTTAGTCTTGCATACAAAGATGAACAGGGCACATATAGTCCCTGCCCTTCTGAGGCACTTCACTGAGTATTCCTATTTTATTGTTTCTCTTACACAGTAACTGGTTCGTATGTTATCAGTCACTGCCCCACTTATTTATACATATGTAAATTTTTAAAAAATTTTTTATTTATTTTTGAGACACAGAGACAGAGTGCGAGCAGGGCAGGGGCAGAGAGAGAGGGACATGCAGAATCTGAAACAGGTTCCAGGCTCTGAGCTGTCAGTACAGAACCCACGAATCATGAGATTATGACCTGAGAAAGTTGGACGCTTAACCAACTGAGCCACCCAGGCACCCCTACATAATCAAATTCTATAAGCAGCAGTGCTCTATAGAGGGTTCCCCCCCCCCCCCCCCCCCGCATAGATTCTATTATCCTTTCCTTTTGAGATCCTAAAAGTAGACTTTTCGTAGAAAACTTTCTCAGTAGACAGTATGAGTCTTTTGGAACTTAAAACTATTTCCTACTGCACAGTTAATAAAAACTTTTAGTAGTATTCCAAAAAATGTTACTCTTCTAAAAGGTTTGTTGATTCCCCACACCCTCTATTTCAGTATCATCAGGTCTGAAGCTAATCTGTTGGCAGTTTTATATTCATTGCTTACGTTTTTGAATTGTGGAACGGTGTGGACTGAGCAACTTTTGTTAAGATGCTGGTGTCCACAGAAACAGCAGGAGAACTTCAAAAACAAGAATCCTAGGAAGAAAAGTTTCTATTTTATCCTTCAGGTCTTTGTGTTGCAGGTCAATTTTAATATCAGGTGTTTCCTGGGGCACCTGGGTGGCTCAGTTGGTTAAGTGTTCGACTTTGGCTCAGGTCATGATCTTGCTGTTCATAAGTCTAGCCCCATGTCAGGCTCTGTGCTGATAGCTCAGAGCCTGGAGGCTGCTTTGGATTCTGTGTCTCTTTCTCTATGCCCTTCCCCTGCTCATTCTCTGTCTCTTGTTCTCTCAAAAAAATAAACATTAAAAAAAATATCAGGTGTTTCTTACATTAAAAATTTTTCAGTCTTCTGCAATATTTGGAAAGGTAGTGTCTTATTCTTTGGAGAGGATTTACCTGCCACTTTTTTGAAAAGTTTACTTATTTTGAGAGAAAGAAAGCACGCATGTGTGTGTAGGGGGAGAGGCAGAGAGAATCCCAAGCAGGCTGTCAGCCCAGAGCCTGAAGTAGGGCTTGTTCTCATGAACCCTGAGATCGTGACCTGAGATGAAATGGAGTTGGACGTTTAGCCGATTGCACCACCCAGGTGCCCCTACCTGCCACTGCTGTTTATTTCCCTTCTGAGTAACTTTAAGGTATAGAAATACTTTTGAGTACCAGAATTTGGCCATATTTTTGTTGAAAGTAAAGAAAGAAAAAAGTTACATATTTAGCATGAGCAGATTTAAAGTTGACTCTCTCTTAGATTATTCATGTAGACATTATCTTAATACCAGTGGCTCCATGAGACCTTTGGGGGATCTTGTTAAAATGCAGATTGCGATATAGCATGTCTCGGTGGGACTTAAGATTCTGCATTTCTGATATGCTTTCAGGTGGTATCAATGTTGGCTGGTCCCCATATTACACTTAAATGATTTTATTTTGACAGATTTTTAGACTGAACAGAAAAGCTGCAGAATTCTGATATCCTTCATCTTTGATTCCTCAAATGTTATTAAATTTACCATTCTCTGTCCTTTGTTTTCCTTTTATAATATTTTGAAGTTTTTAAGTTGCTATATAATGTTTTTATCCGTAAGTAGTTTAGTAGAAGAGTATTTCCTGAAAAATAGAACATTCTTGTAAATAACCATAGCATAGTTTTTAAAATTAAGAAATTAACATTGGTACAGTATTATCATTTAATCTTAGACCTGTGGAGGAATAGTACAGGTCATGTCTCTTTGGTCTCTTTGAATTTGAAACAGTTCCCAAGTTTTTATATTTTATGATACTGACAGATTTAAAAAATTTTTTTAATGTTTATTTTTGGGGGAGAGAGAGAAAATGAGTGGGGGAGGGGCAAGAGAGAGGGAGACCTAGAATCTGAAGCAGGTTCTAGGTTCTGAGTTGTCAGCACAGAGCCCAATGTGGGGCTTGAACCCACAAACTGTGAGATGACATGAGCTGAAGTTGGATGCTTAACTGAGCCACCCACGTGCACTGATATTGATGCTTTTGAAGAGTATGGGTCAAGTGTTTGGTATAAAGTCCCTTAATTGACTTTTGTTTGGTACTGCCTCAGTGTTAGATTTGGGTAATGGACGTTTGGCTGGAATACCATAGATGGGATGCTGAGTTCTTATCGTTGTATCCTATTAGGAGCTACCTCCTGCTGTCCATTGGTCTTATTACTGGCTGTGTTAACTTTGATCGTTGTTTAAGGTGGCATCTGACAGGTTTTTTCACTGTATTTTATCCTTTATAGTTAAAGTATATTGGTGATGTTTTAAGATTACTTGAATATCCTATTCTTCAGATCCACAGAATAGAAGAAGTTAGATTGGGAGTGTGTTGCCCAGTCTGGCGGCCACTGACCACAGGGGCTACACTTAAAATGTGGCTATTCTGAATAGAGATTTGCTGTAAATTTAAAAAAAAAAAAAATTTTTTTTTTCCTTAACATTTATTTTTGAGACAGAGCATGAGCAGGAGAGGGGCAGAGAGATAGAGAGACACAGATTTTGAAGCAGGGTCCTGGCTCTGAGCTATCAGCACAGAGCCTGATGCGGGGCTTGAATTCATGAACTGTGAGATCATGAACTGTGAGATCGTGACCGAATCGAAGTGGGATGCTTTTAACTGACTGAGTCACCCAGGTGCCCTGAGATTTGCTGTAAATGTAAAATACATGGTTTTTGAAGACTTTATATGAAAACAAGCATAAAATTCCTCAGTAATTTTTGTATTATGTTGAAATGACAGTATTTTGGATATATTGGATAAAATAAGATACATCGCTAGATTTTGACTTTTTAAATGTGGCTGCTAGAAAATGTAAAATTACATGTATGGTTTGTCTTAATCTTAGTGCTAATGTAGATTGTAGAGCGTAGTTGGATTTAGCCCCTCTACACATTTCCCCAAACTATTGGATTTTAGTGGTTGGGAACATGGCAAATTGATTGGTTCATTCTACCAGTATTCATCATGTGCAGATCATATCCCAGGCACTTAGAGGAAAAAGTAGTATTTATTACCAGAATGGTGCCTTTTTTTTTTTTTTTTAAACGGAGAGGACAAGGTAAGAATGAGATTTGTTGCCCTTAATCCAAATTCTTAAAGTTTGGGCTGGTTTAAAGTAGAAGGAAAATTTAGTAGCAGTAAAGACTTTTGTAAAATAAAAATTAGAGCTGTATTTGTGAAAGATAGCTGACAACACTGTTAACTCTAAGAGTACCTACCTTCTTCAGCTATTTTAGTAGGGATTATTTGTGCAATGAGGGTTTCATTTAAGCCATTTCTAAGTCAGAATAAAGTGATTATTAAAGCTCTTGCTTGAATGTGCAAAAATATGTAACTCTTATTTTTTTTTGTAGTTGATGCAATGAAGAGAGTTGAAGAGATCAAACAGAAACGCCAAGCTAAATTTATAATGAACAGGTATGAACATGTGTAGAGTAACTCTTGGAAAAATAATTACTAGTAGAAATCCAGATAAATTTTTTTCACATAACTTCAGAAAACTTGCAAGAATAGTATAAAGAACTCTTGTATATTCTGGTAGCATTTGGCCACATTCACTCTGTCCTTGTCTCTATGTAAGGTGAAGACATGATACCCTTTTTCTGAGTATATTTCTATGTATATATTCTAAAAATAAGAACATGTTCTTAGATACCTATCATATAATTACCCAAATCAGAAAATTAACATTGAATGATATGGTTATATAACCTACAAACCTTATTTAAATTTCACCAGTTCCAGTAGCAACAGAAAACCCTGGATCTTGCATTGCATTTAGTGGTCCTATCTCCTGAAGCTCCTTTAGTTTGGACAGTTTCTCATCTTAAATGACATTGACATTTTTGAAGAATACAGGTCAGTTATATTCTAGAATGTTCCTCAGTCTGTGTTTATCTTATGTTTTCCTCATGATTAGATTAGGGTTAGGTACTTTTGGCCAGAGTATCATAGAAATGATGATACATAAGAAGGACACAAATAGCAGGAGCCACATATTGTTTCAAGTGATTGATCACTTGGTTAAGGGGGTGTCTGCCAGTTTTTTCCACTCCATTGAAAAGCTCTGCTCTTTTTGATCAGTACATATCTTAGGGGAAATACATTGACCCTCTGCACAGTTCCTCAAACTGGTACCTGGTTCAGTAATTTTTTCTTTTATTAGTTGCCTTTCTCATATAAAGGAGCTTTTCCCTTTTCCAGTTTCAAAATGTATTCCTTTATTTATTCATGTATCTGTGTGTATTCATTGATTCTTCTGGTATTCAAGGGGTGATAATTCTTTGTCATTATTTTGATGTTGTAAGTGTTCCATATAGGCTACTGGGCATCCCTTCAGGCAGGGTCCCATTTCATTGTGAATTTCCTCATCTTTCTTTGGGTGCTTTCTTGATTGATGGCTAAGAAGATGTGGCCTCATCTTATACTTCCCTGGCCTGGAATTGGCTATTTCTTTAGAGCAGGGATTTTTTTTTTTTTTTTTTTGAGAGAGACGGTCTACACGTGTAAGCAGGGGAGGGGTAGAGAGAGGAGAGCGAGAATCCCAAGCAGGCTCCATGCTATCAATGCAGAACCCATGCTGGGCTAGATCCCACGAACCATGAGATTAAGAGTAGGACACCTGACAGACAGCCCCCCAGGTGTCCCAGGAGCATTTGTTTTTGATCACATTACTATTTAGTTTGTCATAGAAAAGCATGTGCCGACAGCTTTCTGGCTTTAAAAAAATGTTAAAGTGATATAGAAACAAAAGCTAAATGTTTGAGAACTAGTCTGTTAGCATGTTTGTCTCACATACATGTGTTTTGTGTTCTTGTATTACTGATCAGAAAAATTAGCACAGAGCCTATTTCGTTTGAGGAGAAAAGATCTAGGTACTTTAGCATTTGAGAGGTTTACACTATATCTGTATAATAGACATTGATGTCTGACATTTAATTCTTCAATCACATTTCTTCATTCACTCAGCAAATATATATTAATCCCCAGTTTATTCCTAAATACTAGGGATACAGTCAATGAACCAGTGGTAGTGTAAGAATTTCTTAAGCTAATTAGGAACTAGAAAATAATTTTGAGTTCTTACTGCTAATTCCTGGCTAAAACTATTTTGATAAATTATGAGTTAATGTCTTTTAAAGAAATTTTAGTAACTAGTTTTGGCTTTTATGTGTTTTGTCCTAGATTAAAGAAAAATAAAGAATTACAGAAAGTTCAGGACATCAAAGAAGTCAAGCAAAACATTCATCTTATCCGGGCCCCTCTTGCCGGTAAGTGCTGTATTACACAGAAGTTCTCTTTCAGTAGAGAAATCAAGAGTCAGGATTGTTGTGGTCTGGTTAAGTGGGTGCTAGTCAACTTCTTATGGGCATTTTTTATGTAAATACCACATTTATGGTATGACTTTGTTTATAAAAATATAATTTATTCATTGTATTGCCCAGTTCTAATTTATTGCAAATGGTGTTTTTCTTCCCTTCAGAAAAATCTTGTATTCCATAAGCTAGTCATATTTGAGTATTAATTTAATAGATTTTTGCCTATTTCATACTTTTTATTAAATAATAGTGTTTTTTATTAGTGGTTTTCCAACTTTGGTTGGTATGGGAATTGTGCAACTTAGGGTAAATACAGAGGCCCAGGCCTTTTGAGTCTGAACTTCTGTTCCTTAGCTTTCTGGGTTCTGATACTACTGTTTGTATTAAAACTTTCTCTTTAAGTTTATATAACTTGCCTGTAGTCACTCATTTGGGCAGTTGTTTGCATAGTTTCTTTTGTGGTGCTAGAAAACCAGTCTTCACTCAGCTGGCACCAAATACCATCTGTTATATGATTTACTTATGCAGATTACCTGAAGGGAGAGAAATTTTGGTGAGATTTAGTTCAAGAGTTAATTCCTGTGAATGATTCCATGTTGAAACCTTAGTAAGGTCAAATTCAACTATACGTTGAATAGATAAGTATTTAACGAGTTAATTTTTGTACCAACTTTTATTAAAATAGGCAAAATCTTGGAGCTTTTGTTTCACATATAGACGATGTGAACTTACACCCAGAACAACAGTAATGAACTGTTGTTATGTAACTTTTTAGGTAACCCTCTTAGGGTAGGTAAGTACACTATAAAGAACAGAGACCTTGGAGCCAGAGGGCCAGGGTTCAAATTCTCTCTTGAGCTTACTGGGCTTACTGAGTGATCTGGGACAATTTTATCCATCTCTGGGTCTGTGTTCTCTCATATTTAAAATGCATGTTAGGGTGAAATGGATAGATGTGTATGGAATGCTTATTTTATGTATGACATATCATAAGACCTGTGTGGGTTTGGTTACTATTCTTAAATTTCTTAGAATTGGCTATTTTAAACCATCTAAGATCCTTTATAAAATGTTGGTAAGAGTTCTGCAAGGTTACAGTGGATTGATATTTTTTTTTAATTTGTTTTTAAAGGCAAAGGAAAGCAATTGGAAGAAAAAATGGTGCAGAAATTACAACAGGATGTGGACATGGAAGATATTTCTTAAAGATCTCACTATTTCTATAAGTGCATTTGAAAATCTCCTTAGGAGACCAAGAACTTCTAAATGATCTTTTATATTTTACATAAGGTCACTCAAATGAAAGGTATTTAAAAATACATCTCTTCTACGTTGCTCATTGCTGTCTGTAAAATATCAGATATTATGGATGTTAGATTGCATTTCCATTGTTAAACCTTCACTGATGCTTACATTTATGTAAGTCATGCAACTTCTCTTTGTAAATACAGAAGTCAAGTGTAGGCATAAAATGTTCCTGCCATTTGGGTAATGGCACTATGCAGTATTTATGGAAGAACTAATGACAAAAATATATTTTACATATCCCTAGCCATAAATTTTCTTTGCAGCAAAATATTAATTTTACTTTATTTAATATCATAGAAGGGGGCTTAAAACAACTAAAACAACCTGTATGTATGATAATTAGCCTTAAGTAATCTTTTATTTTGATTTCAGTATTTGTTTTGGTTTCTTAGAAGAGTATATGAAGCCTAATTATGTTGGAGGTGAGAGCTGAATAGCTTTTTCCTGAAATGGTACTCTATACTTTCATTTTGGAGAACACTCAATTCTGAGATTCCTGATAGAACCAGATTTTTTTTTTCCAGCTTAGCAGTGGTTTAAAAGTGGAAGAATCCCAGTGCCTTTTAGGATGTTGTGTGGTTCCATTTCAAAAGCTCCTAATTGTTTTTGGATAATAGAATTTACGGTTTATTGTTTGGACTTAAGTTCATATTTTTTGTTTAAAAGCTACTAAAAAACTATTCGTTAGCAGGAAGAAAATAACTCCCACATACTACTGAAGTAGGAAATACAATTAAAGAAAAATATATACTGAATAATGTTTTTATATTTCTACATTTTTTGCAACTTTAAGGATATTAAGTAACTCACTTCACATTTTTAAGGACAGAACTTAGAATAAATTATAATCTTAGGGTTATAAAATTATAAAGTAATGGCTAAATTTTTACTTCAGTATTAGTGAAAAAGTGATCACTGGACAAAGTGTTCAGGACAAAGATCTGAATTCCAGTGTGATTTTTGCCCTTGTGTTCTTATTTGTTAAATATGGGTCATTGGTAGACAACATTATTGATAAAACAATTAGGGGAAATGATATATGAACTCAAAGACATTTGTTAAATTACTTGAAGTTTGTACTCCATACTAGATTTATGTTTGTTTTAATATCAACATGTTTAAGGGGTGCCCAAGTGGCTCAGTCAGTTAAGTATCCGACTTCGGCTCAGATCATGATCTCACAGTTCATGGGTTGAACCCTATGTCAGGCTCTGCGCTGACAGCTCAGAACCTGGAGCCTGCTTCAGATTCTGTGTCTCCCTCTCTCTCTGCCCCTCCACCACTCATGCTCTGTCTCAAAAATAAATAAACATTAAAAAAATTTAAAAAAAATCAACATGTTTAAGATCACATACTGTCAGATTTCCTACCTTGAGACCATCAATTTGGGAAATTGAGCTGAAAAGAGAAGTGTTTGGTTATTAAACTTTGAGATGCAGTATCAGTTCTTCCTAACTGTCAGGAATTCATAGTATTTTGAGATCCCAGATATCTTTATAAACTGTGTGGATGCAGATGCCACCGTTCCCCCCTTCCCTCCTCTGCAGCTCTCTAAGTACGGTTCTATGACTGAGTTGTCCCTTTAAAATGTTGCCTGAGAAGGGGCATGGTACAGTGCTGTTTCTATTTGTCTGATTGAGACCTCTGCTGGGCCGTTAGTGTAACACAAAAGCATAAAATTTTCCTGACCTTTGCTTCATAGAACTTATGTATTCTTCAATTGTTTAAGGGTAATATAACTTTGGAAGTCATAGAAAAGAATTTGCTTACACATTTGCCTTATAAAACCTTGTAGGATAGCAGAAAAAACTCATTAAGGGACACTTGGCTGGCTTAGTAGAGTATGCAACTCTTGATGCTGGGGTTGTGAGTTTGAGCTCCACCCTGGGAGTAGAATTTACTTAAACTCATTAAGTCTTATTTCTTAAAAATAGAAAACCTTGAAAGATGTTTATGTTATAGAAATAAGTTCCATAAGGACTGGCCTCTTTCCTAACATTCCACGAAGTAGCACTCTTCTTTTCTAGTTGGAAGAATTTTTAGGTAACTTGCCTTCTTATCACATAGATGGAGTAGGCAGTGTTTTGTATTCATGCAAGTGCCTATGTGTAGAAGGGATTTATCTGGAGCTTCAGATACTGTCTTAAGTCCCAGTGATTGCTATAAGAGAGGACTGTAGAAGTTACTTGAGTGATGCTCAACCTGTGTGTTGGTTTTTTCATTGAATAAATGGAAATGATAGTATGACTACAGGATTTTTTATGAGGATCCAGGTAATATATGCAAAATAATCATTTCAAGGCCACTCCCATAATAGGTAGTATTGAATTCTTAGCTGTTAGGATTGGCTTTGTGACCACACAAAACTTACAGGCAATGGGCTTTGCCTTGGGAGAAAGGTGGGGGGTATTAGGGTTTGGGGATAGCTGTCATTAAATTGAGTACAGTGCACTTAGTCCACAAAGCCAGAGTTATGTAGGGCTTAAAATGTTAATTTTAACTTTTAATTTCACCTAGAAAAATCAGTTATTTAGAGCATCTTATTCCCTATTCTGTTACGAAGATTGGGAGGGGGAAATCCATTTCCGATTTGTCAGCTCATGATTTAAACAGTGAATTGTCACCCATAATATCAAGGGTTAATTTATGTAAGACAGTTTATCCCTCCCACCAATCCTTCTTACATTTTAAAAGGAGATTGAAAAAAATCAGACTTTAATTATACAGATGTATACATTATAATATTGAATGAATACCACCTGGTAAAAATTAGCACAGTAGCCTGCTGAATTGAAAGTGTTCAAAAGATAAGGGGGAAAAATAAGTATCAAAAAAGAGAAAACAGTTTCAAAGTCTATTTCTTTTGGAAAATTCTTTCTATATTCTTTTTTTTTTTTTTTTTTTTACATATAACAGAATTGAAAATATAACTCACACATTTTGCCCTGCATGTTTTTGTTTTGAGTATCAATTAGCCTTATGTTGATTTGAAATTTTTTGGTCAGTTGAATTTCTTTGTGAAGAAGTGACTTTTTAAGAATATATTCTCATGTTCTGAATTTAAGAATCTCTACTTTCTGGTGCCACTGGTGAGCCTTTGGCTTAAGCTGTCCTGCTCCAAAATTTTCCTTGGCTTTTATAACTTAACTGAATCCATCATATAGGGATTGAAGGTGATATTTGTGCTTCGTAACCTTCCCTAAGGTACCAGTTACTGTATCTCCTTCTGTAACCTCTAGTTTTGTGGCTGCCCTTTGATCTTGCTAATAGATTCCTTTTCAACATTTGTGATAAAGTCTTGACTAATAGACATCTCCATCCTGTTCAGCAAATCCAGGCAGCTCATTTTATCATAATCTCCAAGGGTCCAGGGATGGTTTCTATCTTATCCCAGGCACGTATTAAGTACCTGGTGCCTGGAAGATGCTTGATAATTGTGACTAAGTGGAAAATTAGTGTGTAGCTACATGCAAGGTTTACTGGACGGTTTTTTTGTTTTTTGTTTTTTTAAATAACCAGTAACTTCAAAGATACAAAAGATAAATTACCAGCAGTGAGCTGCATTAAGAAAGGAAGCATTCTCTGACTTCAGCATTAATCAAATCTGTTAGGAAGACTTGCTTAAGAGCAGTGTTTGCCTTAGGTGGCATACCAGATTTTGCTTAGGTCTACTTCTTTAGTGGCGATAGATCAACCTGCATTTCTGGGTTTGGCTGGAGCATTCCCATATCAGGAAATCCTACGAAGGACTGAACATAAGCTGTTATTGTCATGGCAGTCATAGAGTATAAAAACATAAATAAGGACAATGAATTGGGAAGAATCTATTAATACCTCAAGAGTACTGTTCCAGAGTAATGTTAACCAAACAAAAAATACAAGAGACAGGCTCTTTAGTATTTTGAGGAATTCAGTTTTCTGAATGACAGCTTTTAAATACTTGCTTTAGTCTATTACAGTAAAGTGCTAATATGTTTAGTTTGGTGGCAAGCTGTGGACTCTTAGGAACACCAGTGAAAAGTATGCCATTCTAGTCAGTTACTCCACACAGTTGTCTAGTGTGCATCTAATCAGACTTCCATATTTCCTCTTCTGATAGCAAGGAATGCAGTACAGGGAGGGAGTGAGCAAGTATTAAAGGCAGTTTACTTGATTCGAAGAATTTGCCATTCAGAAGCATAGTACAACATACTCCTATATGTTAAATTTTAGGTGTTTACATTGCATGGTTCACTGAGTTTCTCTTCAGCCCTCAGATTCTTCATGCTGCCAAAACATCACAGCTATTAGCTTTTGACTTTGTACTAATACAGTTTCCCCCATTTCTTAGAATATACACAAGAAGAACTACCAGAAAATACATTAGAAGAATAGACAACGGAAATAAGAATTGTGTAGAGAAAAACATCTCAAAGGAGAAAATATGCAGGTCATAACCTCTCAATACCATTGTTCTCACATTTACAAACATGTAGTACTACCTAGTTCCACAGTTGTGAGAATTTAGTGCCAGTTATTACCGACAGGTACATTGCATTCATCTTAGAATATTCACAACCCTTTAAGTCTGTCCTCATTTTGCAGATGGGGAACCTGAGGTTAAGAGAGATTGAATAGTGTGATCATGTCACTAACAACTAGCAGAGCTTAGAATTAAGCTCAGTCTGACTGAGTCAGTCACCTGCTGGTATTCTGAATAGCATCTAGTATGATGCCTGGCACATGGTTGGTGCTCAATATATGTTTACTCATTCAAGGGAAACAAAAAATCTATCAAGTAAGAGAAGGGGTTCTGGAGAACTGGATAGGTTTTTATGAAGTAGTTTCATTTTTTTGTGTGTAGGACTGACAGGTGATCATTTGTCCCAGCTTGAGTGTAATTAAGACAGCAAATCTAATGAAATGTTTTTGAAATTTATTGTCTTAAAGTAAATTAGGATAGTAATGCCTGTAATTACAGTGTAATTTCTAATTATTGAAGGAAATATTCACCTGGCTCTGAAATGTATGCTAATCCTGCTATCTAAAAAATTTGAAATTTTACCAACACCTGCTTTTATTTATGAGCGCTTTCAGTGTTCATCAATTAGGTTTTGAAATGTTTGTGTCTGCTGTGTATGAGGCATTGTTTGCCTCATTTAGCAACAAAATAATTAGTTTATGTTATATTTGAGAAATTTGAATCATTGGGAATTGTCTTCATCTAGTTACAGTTTATAGGACTTCAAAAATTTAATAGGTATTTATTCTTCTGCCAGTTCTTAAAATTCTCCAGGACTGTTGGGATTATTGCCAACAGTCCTAGGGACTGAAAGTTATAATGCTGATAAGCTTCAGGGTTCATTTGAGGTGAGAGGTGGCTTTTGAAGATGCCCAGTAGGCTATTTGAGCCGTCTTAACAACCGAAAGGGAAAAAAATCTTCAGATCATCTTACCAAAATGTACAGCATACATGGTAACATGTCATTCCCACTTTTAAGTGGAATCTCAGAAATAACGTGGGTCCTATCAAGTGATTTTACTTCCTTTGGCTAGATGGGAAATCCCCACTAGAGATTAGGCATCCAGGAAGGTTTGGGTCAAATCTGTTAAAGGACAGCTATAGTAGCATGCAGAGAGTGGGCCTTAAACTTGTTGGCACATTAGAATTATATGGGCCAGCCATAAAATTAACAATGCCAGAGCCCTGTCCCAGGCCAATTAAATGAGAATCTCTGGGATTAGGCCCAGACATTGGTATTTTTTAAAAAGCTACCAAGTAAGGGTTAACCAATAACAACACCATAGTAGCCTCTTCAACTTTCTTACTCCCATGCACACACAATGTATAGTTATATACAGAGCAGTTACTACTGAAGAAAATCCAGAAACTAGCTAGGTGACTTATACGTTAGCTGAATGAGGAAATGGCCACATTGAAATGAGTAGGAAAGGCTGAGACACATTTCCAGTAAACCTGGTACAAGACCATACAACGAGGAAATAACTCCACAACTCCTGTCTTCTCCCTGAGGAGTGAAGGGTTTGGAATGCACATCTGGTGCCCTAACTTTTAAGACGCTCACCCAAGGGACAGGTCCCCACAACACCTAGCACTGCACCAGTGACACTTGGGTACAAGACTGTAGCAAACAAAAGAGTAGTTACTGGTATGTGAACACTTAACAAGGGCTTCCCTTCCTGGGCCCAGTATAAAGGGAGCAGGCAAAATTACCCATATTCAAATTTTTGATTTTTATTTAATTATTATAGAGAATGAGCCGAGGAGAGGGGTGAGGGAGACTGAGAATCTTAACCAGGATTCACACTCAGTGTGGAACCTGACGTAGGTCTTTATCCCATGAACTTGGCTGGGATCATGATAAGCTGAAATCTAGAGTCAATGCTCAATCAACTTATCCACCCAGGTGCCCCCCACTCCATCTCCCGTTTTTGTTTTTTGTTTTTTTAACTAAAAGGGGACCCATCTGCATACTTTGAAAACTGCTGACTGCCGGTCAGACTTCTCCTTTAACACACATCTAGGAAACTGGTGGACACCTCTCCTGTTGTCTCCTACAGCCCAAAGTTGCTAATGTCATTGTGGAAGAAACTTGTACACACATTTGTGCCCCAGCTTTTGCACTGCTGTCCAAGTGACCTGCCCATGGATCACCTAGTATTGCGATTTGCATTCTGAAGTTTCACAGGCACAGGAGTAGTCACTTGCAGCTATACATACATGTGGACCCAGAGTAGAGGAAGCAGGCAAAAATGCCCAGCTCCCAATGTCTCCCTGGAAGGGGCTTAACCACATATTGCTCATCTATTGCCTGAGGGTCTGACTTCTAATCAGCCTGCATCTAAGGAATGACTGAGATCTTCACTCTGGGACACACTGGGATAGATTCTGGTCCTGCTTCAGATGGAGGCTACCAACAAGGAAGAAGGGAGCTTGGACAATTAGGAAAGCATCCGAGGTGAGGCTGATAGATGTTCATCTCCTACATAAGGCTACTCTGTCAAGATTGAGAGATGTGGCTATTTTACCTAAGAAGCAGAAATCAACATTTTCAACGAAAATGAAAACAGAGAAATATATTTTGAATAATCCTGAAGTAGCTCCTGCTCTGTCTGCCTTATCTTGCAGGCAGCCCTGGCAGAGGCTGGCACTACTCCAAGGGACTCCTGCCTTGGGGAGAGGGAGAACCAGTCTCACACACCTGTGTGCCTGCTATTCCAGCAGCTGAGCCTCCTAGCTGGCTGTGGAGGAAATAAGTCCTGCCATTCAGTGCCCCAGAACTGTGGCAGAGAGGCTAATTGCAGACACGTAGACTGAATGGCAGCCCAACCTACCTACAAGCCCATGGCCACCTCATTTGGGGCTCTCAACAGCAAAGGGACCAAACCCTGCTCAGTGCCCAAACTGGTGAGTGCACCCACATCAGGCAAACAGGTCCTTGCAGCAGTCTGGGCTGAAGTCAGATGCTTTAGCCACAACACTAGGGAACATACAGCCCATATAGAAGACATCCCCGGAGTGCTGGTCCTGTTAACTAGGAGGATTGTGCTACTAGGAACCAGAGGACTTCTACACAAGGTCACTACTTTCAAGACCAGGAGACATAGCTGATCTCCCCCTAATACATAGAAACAGACAAAATGAGACAGGGAATATGTCCCAAATGAAGGAACAAGACAAAGTCACAGCAAGGGAGCCAAATGAATTCTTGATATAGCATATTGCTCATCTCTGTTTCAAAGTAACGGTCATATAGATACTGGACTCAAGAAAACAGATGAGCTCAGTAAGAACTTCAACAAAGAGAAAATATAAGAAAGAATCAGAGATGAAGAATTCAGTAATAGAAATAAATAGACTAGAGGAAATTCAGAGCAGATCAGAGGATACAGAAGAATGGATCAGTGATTTGGTAATGGAAAGCAAACAAGCTGAACAATTAAGAAAATGAGAATAGGTTAAGGTAACTCAGCAACACCACCCTAACAGTAACATTATAGGGACACTAGAAGGGGAAGAGAGAAGGGGAGCAGCAAACTTACTTGAATTAACAGTGGAAAACTAATCTGGGGAAGGAAGCAGATATCCAAATCCAGGTAACAGAGACCCTAAGATTAACCCAAGCATGTCCACACCAAGACATAATTAAGATGGCAAAAAGTAATGATAATTTTAAAAGCAGCCAAAGAAAACACAAGAGAAGCCTCATAAGGCTATCAGCTGATTTCTCAGCTCAACTTTCCAGGCTAGAAGATAGTGGCATGATATATTCAAAGTGCTTAAAGGAAACAACAACAACAACAACAAATAGGTCAATGGAAAAGGATAGAGAGCCCAGAAATAAACCTACACAGATATGGTCAATTAGTTTATGACAAAGGAAGCAAAAATATACAATGAGGAAAAAACAGACTTTCAATAAGTGGTGCTGGGGAAACTGGGCAGCTGTATGTAAAAGAATGAAGCCAAACCACTTTCTTATACCATACACGGACCCTCTTCCAACACAAACAACCCACCCCTCAGAATATTTATGGATATGTCCCCTCAGGCAAAGGAAACAAATGCAAAAGTAAACTATTGAGACTACACCAAAATAAAAAGCTTTCACACAGCAAAGGAAACCATCAACAAAACAAAAAGGGAGCCTCAGTGAATGTAAGTATTTGCAAATGATACCTGACAGTGGATTAATATCCAGAATATATGAAGAATTTAACACCAAAAAAAAAAAAATCAAATAATCTGATTTAAAAATGGACAGAGTATCAAGACATTTTCCCAAAGTAGACACAGATGGCCAATGGAAACACGAAAAGAGGTTCAATATCACTAACCATCAGGGAAATGCAAATCAAAACCACAATGAGATACCACCTGTTACAAGTCAGAATAGCTATTATTAAAAAGGACAAAACAAGTGTTGGTGAGGATGTGGGAAAAAAGGAACCCTCATGCACTGTTAGAATATAAATTGTTGTAAACACTGTGGAAAGCCACATTAAAGTTTCTAAAAAAAAAATAGCATTAGCATATGATTCAGTAACTTCACTACTAGATATAAACCAAAGAAAATGACAACACTAATTCAAAAGATATATGCACCCCTATGTTTATTGCAGCATTATCTACAATAGTCAATATTTGGAAGCAACCCAAATGTCCATTGATAAATGAATCAATAAAGAAGACATGGTATGTGTATACAATGGACCATTGCTCAGTCATAGGCAAGGACGAGATCTTGCCATTATTGACAACATGAATGAACCTAAGGAGTGTTATCTAAGAGAAGTCAAAGAAAGACAGATACCATATGATTTTATTTATGAATCTAAACAACCAAACACCTGAACCAACAGACACACAGACTCTTAATTAAGTAGAGTAAGTTGGTGGTTGGCAGAGGGGAGGTGAGTGGTAGGGATGGGTTAAATATATAATGATTAAGAGGTATAAAACTTACAGTTATGAAACAAGTCAGAGAGATGAAAACTACAGCATAGGGAATGTAGTCAGTAATATTGCAATAATGTATGGTGACAGATGTTGACTATGTTTATCGGTGGTGAGCACTGAGTAATGTACAAAAGTGTTGAATCATTATGTTGTGTACCTGAAACTAATATAACATTGTATGTTAATTATACTACAGTAAAAAAAATTGAAAAGAGTGAAGATAGCTTAAGGGACTTACAGAAGAACATCACATGGATCAACACTCACATTTATAATGGTCCCTGAAGGAGAAAATAAAGGTGCAGACAAGTTATTTCAAGAAATAGTGACTGATAATCCAGGGCAAGAAATAGACCTCCAGGGCAAGGAGACCAGAGAGCTCCAAATAAGATCAACTCAAAGAGAACCACACAAAGACACAGTATAATTAAATTGCCTGAAGTTAAGAACAGGGAGAGAATCTTAAAAGCATCAAGAGAAAAACATTGTTACGTACAAGACTATGAGCAGATTTTCCAGCAGAAATTTCATGGGCCAGAAGGGAGTGGCATGGTATTTTCAAAGTGCTGAAAGAAAAAATTGCCAACTAAGAATACTTTACCTGGCAAAGCTGTCCTTGAGAACTGAAGGAGAGGTAAAGATTTTCCTATATAAAGAAAAAGATAAAAACTGACGGAGTTTATTACCACTAAGCCAGGCTTCTAAGAAATATTAAAGGGACTTATTTAAGGTGAAATGAAAGGGTACTAATTACTAACAGGAAAACATCAAAGTATAAATCTCTGTCTGTATAAATCTATAAAGGTGAGTACACAGCAAAATTCAGATCTCATGTAGCAGTGGGGGATAATTACCTATAAAGCTAGTATGTTTAAAAGACAAAAATAACCATAAGTACAATAACTTAATAGATACACATAATCAAAATATGTAAATTTCAACATCAAAAATGGATTATAGGGGTGAGGGGAGTAAAGAATTTTAGAATGTGTTTGAACTTGTTGTCAATCTAAAATGGACTTAAAATTTTTTTATGTAATCCTAATTATCATAGATGCACAAATCCACAAAACATAAATCTCCATTAGATACAAAAAGTTAAGGGGAAAGGAATTAAGCAAACCAGTAAACAAAGTCACCAAATCATGAAGGAGAGAGAAAGAGAAGAAAGGACTATGGGAACAACAAAGCAGAAACAATGAACAAAATGACAATAAATACCTATAAGTTAAATGTAAACAGGCTAAATTCTCTAATCAAAAGACATAGATGGGCTGAATGGATAAAAAACAAGACCCATCCAAACAAGGCAAGAGACTCACTTCAGATGTAAAGACACACATGGACTATAAGTCAAAGGATGGTAAAAGATATCCTATACAAACAAACCAAGAGAAAGCTGGGGTAGCTATACTTATAGTCAGACTAAATAGGCTTAGAGATAAACACTGTAATATGACACAAAGAAAATCATTATATAATGTTTATCTAGTCAATCCAAGGGGATATAACATTTGAAGTATTTAATTGTCCAACATAGGAGCACCTAAATAAATCAAGCAAACATAAGGAGAGCTAAAGAGAAAAATAGACAGCAATACAGTAATACCAGGGGACTTTCACCAATGGATAGATCAGACAGAACATTAATAAGGAAACATTGGCCTTAAACAACATATTAGATCAGATGGACTTACACAGAACATTCCATTCAAAAGCAACAGAATATAAATTTTTTCTCAAGTGCACATAGAACATTCTACAGGAAATAGAATAGGTTATGCCACAAAACAAGTCTTGCTTTTAAAGTTTATTTATTTATTTATTTTGATAGAGACAGCACAAGTGAGGAGTAGAGAGAGAGAGAGAAGGAAAGAGAAAGAATCCCAAAGTTCTACACTGTCAACACAGAGCACAATGAGGGACTCGAACTCACCAACCATGAGATCATGACCTGGGCCAAAGTCAGACACTTGATTAACTGAGCCACCCAGATTCCCCACAAAACAAGTCTTATAAATTTTAGACTGAAATCAGATCAAAAATATATTTTTAAAATTTAAATCGAAGTTAGTGAATATATAGTGTAATGATTTCAGGAATAGAAAGACAAAACATGTTTTCTGACCACAATGGTATGAAACTAGAAATCAATTACAAGTGAACTGGAAAAATTCATATGTGGAGATTAAGTAGCAGGCTACTGAACAATGAATATGCCCAAGAAGAAATCAGAAAGAAAACAAACAAAAATACCAGAGACAAATAAAAATGTAAATACAACATACCAAAACTAATGGAATGCAACATGAAGCTCTTCTAAGAGAGAAGTTCAATGTGGTAAATCCTATATCATGAAACAACAAAGGTCTCAACCTAACTTTATACCTGAAGGAACCAAAAAAAGAACAAACAAAACCAAAAGTTAGCAGAAGGAAGGAAACAAAGATCAAAGAAAAAATAAATGAAATAGAGATCAGAAAAACAACACAAGAGGTGAAACAAAGAGTTGGTGTTTTGAAAAGATACACTGACAAACCTTTAGCTAGACTAAGAAAACACGAGAGAATACACAAACAACATCAGAAATGAAAGATGTGGTAACACACAGAAACCACCGAATATGAAATATTATAAAAGATACTATAAACAAATATCTACCAAAAAACTGGATAACCTACAGAAAATGGGTGAGTTTCTAGAAACACACAACCTATGAAAACTGATCATGAAGAAACTGAAAATCTGAACTGACCAATAGTAAGTAAAGAGACTAATTTAGTAATTAAAATCCTGACACAAGGAAGCCCAGTAACAGATATTTTTGCTGCTAAATTCTACCAAACATTTAAAGAATACTAATTTTTCTTAAGCTCTAATAAAAAACGAAGAGGGAACACTCCTAAATTCATTTTATGAGGCCACATTACCCTGATACAAAAGCCAACAAGGACACCAGGAGAAAAGAAAATCATAGGCCAATAATTCTAATGATCATAGATATACAAATCCTCAACAAAGTATTAGCAAGCTGAATTCAATAATATATTAAGAGGTTTATATGTTGTGATCAAATGGAATTTATCCCAAGCATGTAGAAATGGTTCATTATCCATAAATCAGTAAATGCTTACACCACATTACAAAATGAAGAATTAAGATTGTACAATCATCTCTATAGATGAAGAAAAAGCATTTAGCAAAATTTTACATCCATTTAAGACAAAACTTTCAACAAACTGGGTACAGAGGGCAAGTACCTCAATATAATAAAGGCCATATATGATAAGTGTACAGCTAACAACATACTGAACACTGAAAAGCTAAAAGCTTTTTCTCTAAGATTAGGAACAAGACATGTCTGCTTATTTATTCAACATGCTTCTGTAAGTCCTAGCCTGTGATTAAGCAAGGCAAAGAAATAAAAGGCATCCAAATTGGAAAGGAAGAATTAAAACTGTCACCATTTTTAGATGACATGGAACATAGGGAAAACTCTAAAGGCTCCACTAAAACACTGGTATAATAAATGAATTCAATAAAGTTGCAGAAAACAAAATTAGTATATATATTAGTTGTGTTTCTATACACTAATAATGAAGTTATCAGAGAAGGAAAACAATTGCATCAAAAAGGTTAAAGTACCTAAAAATAAACTTAAAATGGATTAAAAACCTGTACACTGAAATCTATAAGACGTTGAATGAAATTAAAAAGACCTAAGTAAATAGGAAAATATTACATAGTCATAGATTGGAATAATATTGTTAAAATGTTCATTTAACAAAAGCAGTCTATAGATTCAATGCAATACCTGTCAAAATTCCAATGCATTTTTCCATGGAAATAGAATAAACTATCCTAAAATATTTAAATATTTTTAAAAATATTTGGATAATCAAAAAAAATCCTGAGAATAAAGAATAAAGGTAGAGACATTATGCTCTGATTTCAAATTATATTACTAAGTTATAGTAATCAAAACAGTATGGTATTGACCAAAAAAAAAGCCATATAGATCAGTGGAACAGAATAGAGAGCCCAGAAATAAACCTGTGCTTGTGTGGTCAATTAATTTTTCACAAAGGAGCCAAGGGTATACACTAGGAAAAAGACAGTCTCTTCAATAAATGGTGTTGGGAAAACTTGACAGCCACATTGCAAAAAATGAAACTGGACCATTGTCTTACACTCCATACAAAAATCAACTCAAAATGGATTCAATGTCTGAACAAGAGATGCAGAAACATACAACTCCTAGAAGAAAACATAGGCGGTAAGCTTCTGGACTTGGTGATGATTCTTTGGATTTGACACCCAAAGCAATCACCCAATACTGATTGGTATTATTTTACCAATAATAAAACAAGCAGGAGTATATCAAAGTATAAATCTCCTGCACAGCAAAGGAAACCATAAACAAAATAAAAGGCAACCTATTGAAAGGAAGAAAATATTTGTATATCATGTATCAGATAAGGGGTTAATATCCAAAATATATAAAGAATTCATACTACTCAATAGAAAAAAAATCTGATTAAGAAATGGGCAGAGGACTTGAATAGACATTTCTCAACAGAAGATATACAGGTGGCCAATAGGAACATGATGAGATGCTCAAATCACTACTCATCATGGAACTGCAAATCACAACTACAATGAGATATCAGTTCACACCAACTGGGATGGCTCTTCTAAAAAAAGAAAAGAGAAAATAGATGCCAGCAAAGATGTGGAGTAAAGGCAACCATTGTTGGTAGCAATGTAAATTGGTGCAGCCTCTATGGAAAACATTATGGAGGTTTCTCAAAAAAGTAAAAATAGAGCCATCATGTGATCCAGTAATTCTACTTCTGGGTCTATACCAAAGGAAATAAAGTCATTATGTTGAAGAGACACCTACTCTCATGTTCATTGAAGCATTATTTACAATAGCCATGACATGGAAGTAACCTGAGTGTCCACTGATGGATGATGAATGAATAAAGAAAATTTATCCATAAAGAAATTCCATAAAGAAAACATAACCATGTATCTATATACACTGTGTTGTTATTCAGCCATAAAAAGGAGAAAGTATTGACATTTGTGATGACATGGATGGACCTGAAGGACATTATGCTAAGTCAAATTAGCAGACTAAGAAAGACAAATATTGCATGGTATCACTTATATGTGGAATCTAATATTAACAGTAAGGGAATACAAAAAGTTTCAACTCTAGAAACAGAGTAGAAAATTGGTTGCTGGGGTGGGAGTGGGGTGGGAGTGGGGTGGGAGTGGGGTGGGAGTGGGGTGGGGTGGAAATAGGGAAAAGTCTGTCAAAAAGTACAAAGTTTCAGTTTTAAGATGAGTAGTTTCTGAGAGTCTAATGTAAAACATGGTGACTATAGTTGATAACCCTATTGTTTAATTGAAATTTGCTAGAAGAGCAGTACTTAAAATGTTTTACACACACAAAACAGGATAAATAATTTCATGGTGGGGCGGGGGGAGTCTTCACAGTGTATACATGTATCAAATCTATTAGGTTGTACCCTTTAAATATATTACAGTTTTGTTAATTATAACTCACCAGCTGTAAAAAAAAAATGACTACCAGGTGATTTTAATGTTCTCAAAATTGAGGATACCATCTATAACATCTAGGATTCTTTGTTTAGGCAATTAATGCAAAGGTCTCCAAAATAAGAGGTATTTCTTAGCATGATGTTTGTATAAGTTCATCAACAGTTATGTAATTTTTCAAGTACATAAATTTCTTAAGTTTTTACACCAATTAGAGTATAACAACAATCATCTTACTTTTTTTTTTTGTTTTTTTTTTTTACTGAGTGATCAATATCCTGTTAGACCAATGTGACCTTGGAATAAAGCAGTGAAGATGGTGTGGTCCATTTGCCAGGATGTACATATTTTATCTTAATTCTCCCAATTATGAACATCTTGGCTAGGACTCCTTGAATCTTAAATGAGGCACACACCATATTCTTGCCCTTCTATTTGTGCTTCTGTCATGGTGTAGCTTATCACAAAAAATAAAACTCACCTACTTCAAAGAGAAGGGGATGTAAAAGTGGAGAGAGTTGGGATTTTTATTGTAAATCTTTTTTTAAAATTTATTTTGAGAGAGAGCAAGCATGGTGGGGGCAGAGAGAGAGGGAGAGAGAATCTCAAGTAGGCTCTGCACTGTCAGCACAGAGCCCAAAGAAGGGCTCAAACCCACCAACCACGACCATGACCTGAACCAAAGTCAGATACTTAATCCATTGAGCCACCCAGGTAGCTTGAGGGGTTTTTATTCTAAGAGAAGTTTATTATACCATCTGTGGGTGGACATAGCTGCAAAATGGACTATTACTTGACACAGTTTTTATGCTCTCATAACTAGATTTGTTTTTTCTCCAATGGTTTTGGGGTTCAAGATTCACTAATTAGATACAGACAAGTACAGGGTATTAATTCAGATCAACTATTCGATCTTATTTTGGAATGTTTCCATCACAAGACAAATATTTAGTTAAAGTAACATTTTCCAAATTTCTTAGTCTTAGGAAAATATTTAAGGAAACCAGTTTGCCTTTTTTGTTTTTTTTTTCCTTCCCAGGAAGGAAGCTGTATAGTCATGAAGGCAGTGAACAGTCTTCTAAAGAACATCTAGAACTAGGGGGGATTCAATAAATAATTCATTACTTCCCTACCTCCACCAAAAATCTTTTCTCTCCCACTGTAAACTTGCATCTGTAAAGGGTTCAAGTCTTGGACTTTTAATCTGCCTCTTCTTAATATCCTTCCTTCTCTAAAGCCAAAATACACCTATCACTTATTTGTTATTTAAGGATAAACCTCAAATTTGCTCTTTTTGGACAACGTAATTTTCAAAACTAGTAATTTACATGGTGTTTGAAGTTTTAACTGCCATTCTTTCACTTATCTATTTAAAAAATATTGAGCTAGTACTATGTGCTGGACACTGTTCAGGGCACTGTGTGTGTATTGTAGTGAATAGATGGAAATCAATCCCTATACTCATGAAGTTGGGTGGGAAAAAGTGTCCCAGGTAAAGGCTGACACTCATCTCAAACAAAATGAGGCAAGGGTGTGTCAAAAATTTTAAAATGAAGTTGAAAAAGTCAAATTAAAAAACCTTGACCCAAAAATCTTAAGAAATAGATTCTAAGGAAATAATTATGTGACAAAATATGTATGTGCAAAGATCTTCATCATGTTATAGCACAACATTGAAAACAAGGACTAATTGAATCAATTGAATCTCAGTTGAATAAATTATAGTACATCATGTAATAGACTATTCTGAAGCCATTAAAAAGGATGCTACAGAAATGTTTCTAATTACACAGAAAGATGCTCACAATATATTAAGTGAAAGTTGCTGATTTCACAATTTTATATGATTCTCCTAAAAGTAGTTCTCAACTGGGGCTACTTGGCCTCTCAGGGAACATTTATCAATGCCTGGAGACACCTGACTGCCACACTGGGGTGGTGCTGCCAGTATCTGGTGAGTAGAGGCCAAGATCCTGATGAACATCTTACAATGCATAGGACCAGTACCCCCCAACAAAGAATTATATGGTCCCAAATGACAATAGTGCTCAAGTTGAGAAACCGTGCTTTTAATTACATACAGCATTGAAAGAACAAGTACCTTTTGGATAAATAGGGTCATGGATGTTTTTAAATGTTATTTTGTTTCTTTGGATTTTGCTTTCAATGAGAATGTATTAATTTTATAATTAGAAACAAAGTATTCTAAAATGTGATGAAGTTTAGATTTATTATCTCTGCCTGGGGATGCTTTTCTTTAAAAATTAGGGTATTTTTGTTATTTCTAATTGTTCTTCTGGCTTGTGCACACCTGACTGCCTGTATCTGTGACGCCTTGATTCTGATGGACCCAGGTTATGTTTGGTCCTGGTTTATTCCCATTACAAGGGTTGATATACTCGCCTGCTTTAATAATGGGCTTTGTCCATCCAGGGAATTTATCTGTTTTGTGTTTTTAATAGCATGTTCTTAGAATCCATGGGTTATGTTCTAAGTAAGTCAGAGGAGTCGGTCATCCCTCAGCACAGGTCCCAGAAAGATGAGGGTGCACAGTGAATGCCTCAACTGTTCATAACTCTACTCTGGCATATCCAGTCTAGGTTCATGTCCAGAAAAGCTGGGGTATGGTTAATGGTCTCTTTTTGTTTTAATATATGTTTTTTAAGGATCTAAATGGGCTTACTAATTTAGCCACCTCTTTGTTAGCCCACCATGGAAATAAAGATTGACCATAAAATACCTAAGAAATGCTCAAATTTTATCTACAAAGAACCCAGGGCCAGTGGCATGCTGGTTTGTGGAAAGCTATTGTGGTCTTTTCAGAAACTTTGTCAAGATTTCTATTACTTTGAATGTGCATGTTTTATGCACCAGGGAATTAACTGCCTCCATTCTTTTTAATTAAAAGTCCTATTACCTTAGCAGGACAAGTATTATCAAGTAGGCAAGGTAGAGCATGTGTTTTCTCTTTCACTGGACTCCTTGTTTTCCAACTAGAGCCTATATGCTATAAAAAGCGTCTTGAAGTTAGTTTATCGTTTTTGTAACATAACCACTTATTGAGGGCCTAAGAATGTGTATGCACTTCATATGATCACATCAGATGTTCTCACCCCCAAATAAAGCATACAATTAATTCATTAGTAGATGATTTGTTTCCATGGGTAAGTGCCAGTTTTTGATGATTTCATCAATACTTTCACCACACTAATTTATTTCCCATTTAATCAGTGTTTAAATTGAACTGGAATCAGGCAGAAAAACAACAACACAGTTTTGTATAATACAGGAGCAAGTGGAAAAGTCATAGGACTTTATCATTAGAAGCCTCATTGTAGAAGCACAGATGGGTTAGGAGATGTTGTTAAAAATGTGTCCAAGAATAAATCCTCTATAAGCACTGTATTAATTCCCAAGGCTTCATGACAATTTTGCATTAGTTACTGTAAGTTTTGTTATACTTTATACAGATCCAAGTAGAAATCCTACAGACTGAGCAACCGTGAAGGCACTTCTTATCATGCTGCATTTAACTTAAATGATTAGATAGTTTAGAAAGGCGTTTCTTCCTAAATTTGTCTAGGTGGTAAGTTCAATAGTTCTGGATTAAGAATTGTAGTTACTGGGTTTGCTTTCTTAAAACTGCTGAGAGAGAGAGAGTGTTCTTCAGGTAAGGGACTTCTTGATATGTAGACATTTGTTAACTGCCGAAGTTTTTGTCTTAGAATTTTTTTCCTCTTCCTCCTCAAGTCATTGCAAATACCGTTCAAGTCTCCCCTTTCACACGGTCACCCCATTTCCCTCCTTCCATCCCCAGAGAACCACTATTCCCAAGTGGTTTTTACATGTATTTAAACTTTTAAAAGTGGTCTCATACTGAAGGCATCCTATTATATAATACATTTTTGCACTAAACATTTTTATTACATCCATGTTCTGCACACATGTAGATTTAGTTGATTTAAATGATGTATAATATACCATTGAGGAAATATACCACAATTTGTTATCCATTACCCTATTGAAGGAAATTTAAAATAAAGGTTCACTTTTCATTATTACAAAAAACTTTACCAATTGTTTGTATCATTTTTCTGGGATATGAATTTGAGACTGTCTGACTATAAAGCCTGTGCTTTCCTCACTATATCAGATTGACTCTCAAGTAGATTTCTGTTATAATTCAATTTGATGTGGTAGCACACATTGCTAATGGATTTAATGTCTAAGGCTAAAATGTAGAAGTACGGTAGCCACTAGCCACATGTAGTTACTGGGTCCTTGAAATGTGGCTAGTGCAAATTATGATGTGCTGTAAGTATAAAATACCTACTAGATTTTGATCGAAAACAGAATGTACAATACCTCATTAACAAATTTTGGGCATTCCAGTGTTTTGGATACATTAGATACATTGGGTTAAGTTAATATATAAAAATTAATTTCCTCTGTTTTTACTTTATTGACGTGGCCTCTAGGAAATTTAATTACATACATGGCTATTGGACAAGTGGTGGTAAGCAATTACTTAGGCTAAAGTGGAATGTGTACTTCTAGGTGCCAGGTGGAGGCAGTAGAGAGTTGCTAGAATCAGAATTCCGGGTAGAGTGGCACTGCATAGAGGTTGCTGCGCTGTCAGGCTGAGCAGTTCAGACAGGCAAACTGTCTGCAAAGGGGTTAAATGGAGCCAAAGCCAGTAAAGATCCAGGGGTTAGATTGTGGACCCAGATTGAGAGGGATTGCAGCCAAGTCAATTTAGAGGACACAGAGCTGATTTAAAAATGAAAGCTCTAATATAGCACAGCTTTGAAGTCACAGTTCTACTGGGCACCAGACTCTGTGAACTCAGTCAAGTTATTTGACTTATGCAAGTCTCAGTTCTCACATATGTAAATTGGGGATGATAGCACTTATTTTTTTGGTTGGTCCGTGTAAAGAGCTTATCACATACACTGCATGTTTGCTATTATCATCATCTATTTTAATGAGTCATTGAGAAAGCATAAGAAATGGTATCTCTTTTTGAAGCAGTAGACTCAGGCTGTAGGTATTACTATATAAAGGTTTAAAATTACCCATATACAGCTCAACATGAAGTTCTCTCATCTGAGAAGCGATACATTACAGTTTTTACTATCTTATCTCTTGCCAGGCAAGAGCCTTAACTTCATTTCTTTTTCTCGCTTGAAGCTGGTGTAATGCATACATTTGTTCACCACAGAAGTTTCCCAGTTCTGTGTTAAGCAATCATTAAGGATGCAGAGATTAGTGAAATGTGACTAAAATACTTAAAGTTAGGTGAAAGAGATAGAGGGCTGTTACTTAGCTAGGATACAATGTGATGGGAACCAAAGTTGATTTATGAGAAAGTAATTAATTCCATGTGGAGAGTGCAGAGGGCTTCCATGATGGTGTTGAAAAGTGGAGGACATTATGGAGCTAGTCATTATTCTATTCGATAAATTCCCCAGTCTCTCAAGGTTGAGTATCCTTAATCTTTACCAGTGATCTCCATCACCCACCATCAAAATATCACCACAGAGCACATTGCCAATAGAAAATGCTCCATTTTCAAGACCTAAGCTCTGATTTTCTTCACAGCACTGTCCAACCTTGACCAGTCTTCATTCATGCAGTGGTCTCTAATGTGGAATGTGACGATTTGGGGGCTTTGCTTTGCAGTTCAAAGGGGTTCAGAAAGAAAACATTGAAGCTTTTATTTATATTTAGCTTTTAATCAACCTTTTATAATATGTATTTTTTGTGTATTCTTTATAACTACACAATGTATTAGTGCAGCAATATAAAAACACATGCATATTTTGATATTGAGCAAAATTTAGTGATGAGGTACATATCAAAGACATCTATAGACAACTAATGTATTATTCATAATTTGTGTTTTTTAGTAAAAGAAACCCAACTTACACTAAGGTTATGAAGAGGTCATTTATTGGAGCTCTGAAAAGACCAGGTGTGTAGGTGGCCTCAGTATGTGGGGTCCACACTGTACTGATATTAGAGTGCCTTCACTGTTTCTCAGCTCTTTGTGTTGGACAAGATGGTAAATACTACATTCACACTATTCCAACTTAATGCCTAGTAGGAAAATACTTTTCTGAGGTAGAGAAAATGCCCAGAGTAGACTGATTCATTCATATATCAATACAGAAACCAACCAGACCAATCATTGAGGTCAGTGGGAATAGAATATTCTCTCCACGGGAATCACATGGTAAAGGTTTAACCCCATCAAAGGGGAAGGAGAGAGAGCAGTTGGTAAAATAGGACACGTAGCAGCCTAGATTAGGGTGAGACTGATTACTTCAGGACAGGTTTCATGCAAAGGGTAACTTTTCCTAAAATTGTAAGCAGCCCTGAGAAACTGAAGTAAGGTGTTGGGCTCATTCCTCAGCTGAGGAAAGTTTTATGTTAAATTTACATAAAATGACCCCAAGTCTAGGCAAACATAGTTTCTAATACCCCCAAGTTACAAAAAGGCAGAGAAATAATTTCTCTTTCTTTAGCGCTGCCAGTGTGCTTTCTCTGAGTGTGTCTTAGGGTGTTAAGTTATAGGCTTTGTGGTTAGAGTGGCTTTGTTTTCACCTTGACTCTACTCCACACTAGCTGTGTATATGCTGGACAAATGTCAGAATCTCTTATCATCTGTACTTTCTTGGCATAATCTTTGTTGGGAAATTAGAGTATGCAGTTTAGTTCCTAGTACTTAATAAATAGGAACTATTATATTGATGCTGATAATGCTATTGTTTTCCTTTTCAAACAGTTTGGCCAGATTGCTATAGTCAAGGATACAGGGCTGATTCATCTTTAGAAATTCCATAAATCCCCATATAGTCTGGTATGTAGTAGATGTTCAATAAATACTGTTGAATGATGAATGAGTTTATGAAGGTAGCTTATTTTGTTTCAAATCATTCCCAAAGGCTCTATTACGAAATGCTGCTCGGACTTTCAGCTCTACCGAGGGAAAAATTATTCTTTCAACAAAAAAACTATCTCTCAGTGTTTTTCTTCTAGCTTCTGATGTGTGAACCAACATTACAGGGAAACTTTTCATTGTACTGGGATTTCAGCACTGGCTTTGTGCTTAAGTGGCTTTGTGCTTAAGTATAGAATTTTTCAGGGATTATTCTACTGCTTTGTAAAAATATTTTGATCTTTTTTCCCCCAACATTAGCACAAAAAACCCCTGAATGAACTGTTCTCATTGACTCTTCATAGGCTTTTCCCCACTATGGAAGGGATAAAAAGGCTGATGTGGCCAGGGATTGTGTGTGCTGCTTGAGAGAATAATTTGGGAATAAGGGTTGTGAGTTTTCTCAGCCCAACTTTGGACTACCAAGACATTGGTAGTGTGCAAGCAGTTGCCATGGAAAACAGTTATTTAAAAAGACAGGCTGTTCTTTTGGGAAGTGGTGATGGAGAGTAAAGTGGTATACATTTGCCCACATACTGATGAGAAACTCATTTTTGATCACCTTTATTTGCCCAAGAATCTGGCATATTGGAAGCTTTCACCCACAGGAAAACAAAATGGAAACCTTCCCAAAATACTATCAGAATTCCAGCCTCAGAAAGTTATTATGGAATCATCAGGGCTTTCATCTCAGACCCCAAACTGCATGCTTACCGGAGACAGAACAATGATACAGGAAGGGCTGGCTAACTGCCAAGAGAATGTACCTGTCACCTTGATTTTGAGAGTAAAAAAGACAAATCAAGTTGGTAATTTTCGGGCTAATTATTACTAACTACAACCAAAGTCACTTTGGACTTCTTTTAAAGATCAGGAAGATTCTACTAGGGGCAAGGAAGCTTCTTGATCCAGTACTTATAGATGCAGTCCCTCAGTCCAGGCACTGACCAGGGTGGAAAAGACTGAATAAATTGAAATAATGCAGGTGATGTGACAGTATTCAATACTAGGATTCAAGAGTGATGTCACCAAAATGGTGGTGTAGGAGACCCCAGCCTCTGTTCCCCAACAAATATCAACAATTAGACAGTTATTCATGAAC
This sequence comes from Acinonyx jubatus, assembly GCF_027475565.1. Lineage (NCBI taxonomy): Eukaryota > Metazoa > Chordata > Mammalia > Carnivora > Felidae > Acinonyx > Acinonyx jubatus. Next base: position 48,376,486 of record NC_069386.1, read on the forward strand.
ACCAGCAGCTCTGAGAAAGCTCTGGAACCCACTTAAGAAACATTACCAACACAGTACAATAAAAATTTGAGACTAACTGCAAAAAAGGAGGAAGGACAACAGCTTCATTTTGCCTGCATCACCCTATTCCCTAAGGTGGCATTGCTTAGCACCAAGAGTCAACTTCTCAGCTAGGAAGAGTTCTCCTCCCTTAGAGAGTGAGGGACCAGCTTCCCCAGCCTTTCAAAGGCACCAAAAGAAGATCCTGCATTGGTTTTGCCACTCCCAACTGGCAAAATTGAAATGTATAGAGATGGCTAGGAACAAGGAAGAAAAAAGCTGCATGTACAAGCTACACAGCACGAGTGATGGTGACTCCCAAAGACCTGCTCTGCAGACAAACCTGGTAGCTTTCACCACCAAAGAAACTAATAGCCAGCACAGCTGCTATGGACTCCTTGAAGATTTCACTGGCTTTTGTCTCACAGATATTTCCCCTCACTGGTTCCAGCTGCCTGAGTCCCTCTCTACTCTTAACCTCTCCCCTAGCCCTTTCTGGAGTCCAGAAGCTGTACTGGCAGCCATTCCAGACCTCGGTGGCTGTGCGAGTGCAAGAAGCCAGCCTAGATTTCTGTGAATGTCTCCCCACTGCTGTGTGCACACTCAGGGCTAGCCCTTCTAGCCCTGACACTGTGCACGGGCCTGACCCCCATTATTGTCTTTCAGTGCAGTACACATGTCGCAGGGGAGACTGTGCAGCCAGGGGAGAGCACACCAACAGTCATGGTCTCCCAGACACTTGTGGTTTCAGATAAAATGCTATCTTCCATTACTAGCTTGCACCTGTACCTAGTCTGTCCAGCTGCACACCTGCATGGGCCTGGCCAGACACCTCATAACTGGTCTCCACTGCCATGCACACATTTTGAGACCCAGCAGCCAGCTGGTTCATGATATCCAGGGCACCTGCAGCTACTAGCATGCCCACATTTGGCCCTAGCCTTTGCTGCCTTCCTTGGCTCCCACTACTGTATGTGTGTCTGCAACTTGCCCTTGACACTATATAGGCACCTGCAGTTGGCCTCCGCACTTCAGTGTGTGCACATCACCAGCTCCAGCCACCACTGCTGCCTACTCTGATCCATAGCTGGTGGACCAGGAGGTACCACTGAGGACTCTAATAGCCCTCGCAGCCAGTGCAGACACCAATAATACTTATAAAACCATGCAGTTTTTGATGATCTGCACCCTAGCAGCTTCAGTAGAGGGACAACACACTCCCCCAGACCCAGTGCTGCCACATGCCCCTGCACTTGGTACTCTGCACCACCAGAGCCAGGGTCACAACATGCTCCCAGTGTGCCCTTACCCACAGGTGAAAGTCCTCCCTTACAAAAGACTTAATTGAGAAAATCTGGAAGAGATGACTGCTTCAAATATTCAGACACCTATGCAAAGCTACAGGGTTCAAAAGCAATCAGGGAAACAGGACTCCATCAAAAGATTTCGGTAAACCTCCACTAACTGGTGCCAAAGAAGTGGAGATCCAGGGTTTTTCTAATAGAGAGTTCAAAATAATTATTCTAGATGCTCAAAGAGCTACAAGAGAACACAGGAATACAAAAACAAAATGAGAAGTTCCACAAAGGGAAACTAAAGTTCCAAACATAAATTTTGGAGCTAAAGAATATAATAACTGAACTGAAAATTCAATAGAAAGTTTCAACATCATACTTGAAAAGAATGAATCAATGAGCTTGAAAACAGATGAATTGAAAATATCTATTGAAAACATCCCATCACAGGAGCAAAAAGGAAAAGAAAAAAAAAAAAAAAAGGAATAAGGAGTTGTAGACCAAGATGTTAATGTAGAAGGATCCTGAACTCACCTCCTGCCATGGAGATACCAAGTCTACAGTTACATATATAATGGTTTCCTGTAGAAGAAATAAAACTGTGCAACTCCTACATATCAAGTGAATGAGGAAAAAAAAAAACACATTGAAATGAGTAGGAGAGTATGACACAAACTTGCCATAAACCCCATCCCTGGCGTGGTGACCCACAATCAGGAATGAACTCTTAACATTGAGACTTTCCCTGAGGAATGAAGTGTTTGAAGTTGGAACCACAACTTTTAATACCTGCAACCGAGAGATAGGCCCCCAAACACCTAGCTTTGAAAGCCAATGGGACTTGCATCCACAAGATTCACAAGGCTATAGTGAACTGAGAACCAGTTCTTAAAGGGCTTGGGCAGGGAACCCCCAAAGCCTCAGGCACTAAATGCACACCTCCCTCTACTCTCTGCATCCTTGTATGTCAGAGTGAGCTCCAACAGACACAGAATGTGCTTAAGAAATTGGATCTAGTCAGGAGAAAGGGAGAAACCACTAACTTGAGCTATAGCACCACCTCTTGGAGTATACAAGACATGTTTCTAATAGCCAGCATGATGAATTTAAGAACCAAAGTGTAAAAGCTTTGTTAAGGAGGTGTCTGCTACTTTAAATGCAAAAGCAGCAGCACATAACTATGAACAATATGAAAAATCAAGGAAATGTGTTCTCACAAAAAATAACACTCTAGCAACTGAACTCAAAGGCATGGGATAAATTGTTCTAACTTATGAAATCAAAATAGCTATTATGAAAAAATTCACTGAGTTACAAGAAAATCCAAAGGCAATTCAATGAAATCAGGAATAAAATTAATGAACTCAAGGAGTTTTTTACCAAAGGGACTGAAATTTTATGTATATTTATAAATATATAAAATATGCAAATGTATATAAATATATATAAACCCCTTAAAACATAAATGTAAAATTTATGTACACACAAACTGCAAAAATTACAGAGCTGAAAAATTCAGTGAATGAGATGAAGAATGCAATATAGAGCATGTGCAGCACAGCCAACCAGATGGAACAAAAGAGTAACTTGGAGGAAGGAATATAGAACAAATACAGTTGGAAGAAGAAAGGGAACTCAGATTTAAAATAGTGAAGAAAGTCCACAAGAGCCATCAGTTTCCATCAGAATGGGAAAATTCTGAGTAATTGGGGTTCCAGAAGAGAAGATAAGAAAAGAAGGTGACAGAGTTTATTTAAAGAGATAATAGCTGACAATTTGCCAAACTTGGGGAAGGAAGTGGACATAGAAGTTGATGAAACTAATACAACATCCTATTCAATGCAAAAATTATTTAGGGCAAAAAACCTTCTCCAAGACCATTATATAGGAGCTGTAAAAAGTCAATGATAAAGAATGAATTTTAAAGGCACTTAGAGGAAAAAAAAAGTAACCTACAAAGGAACCCAATTAGGATATCGCAGACTTCTCAGTAGAAATTCTACAACTCAGCAGAGAGTGGAGTAACATATTCAAAATGAGGGAAAATAAAAACTGCCAGCTAAGAATACTTTATACAGCAAAGTTATCCTTCTGCTCTGAAAGAGAAATAAAAGGCCTTTCCAGACACAAACCAAGGGAATTCACTACCAGGCTTGCCACATCAGAAATGCTGAAAGGAGCTCTTTAAGATGAAATGAATACACTCATCAGCCACATGAAAACATGAAAATACACAAAATACTGGTAAAGGTGAAAATTGAAAAATGTACCTCTATGTAAGGATGGTGTGTTTATCACTTAACTGTAGTATAAAAGTTAAAGGCAAAAACTAGTAAAAATAACTATAAATTGTTAACAAATACACGACCTAAGAAGAGGTAAATTGTAACAACATTAGTATAAAAGGAAGGAGCAGAAAGGTGGAGCCATTCTAGGTCTTCAAAGATATGTTGCCATCAGCGTAAAATACACTGTTTTATGTAACTTACAATGTAATGACAAAGCAAAAATCTTATGGTATATCCACAAAATACAAATAAAGGGGAAACTGAGCATACCACCATGGGAATTAACATATGAAAGTAGGTAGAGACAGAGGGGAAAAAACAGTGGAAATACAAAACAAACACAAATTGACAACATGAAGAAAGCTGGAAAATCTACAAATCTGTGGAAACCATACATTCCTGAACAACCATTGGATCAAAGAAGAAATAACAAGAGAAATCAAAAAGAATGAAAATAGAAATAAAACTTTGCAAAATTATGGGATGTTGCAAAACCAGCTCTGAGAGGGAAGTTCATAGTGATAAATACATATATTAAGAAATTAAAAAAAAACCCAAGTTAAAAAAAATTCTAACTTTATACCTCAAGAACTAGAAAATGAACAAATTGCCCAGAGTTAGAAAGAAGTAAATAAAAAAGATCAGAGTAGAAATAAATGAAATAGAGGCCAGGAAAACAATAAAGATCAATGAAAGTAAGAGCTGGCTTATCAAAAGATAAAAAAAAGTTAATAAACCTTTAACAAGAGTAAGAAAAAAGGAGGTGAAGACTCAAAGTCAGAAATGAAAGACGAGAAACAGTAACTGACACTACAGAAACACATAGGATCATAAGAGACAATTAAAAACAATTATGTGTCAATAAAATAGATAATCTACAAGAATCAGGAAGAAATAGCAAGCATGAACAGACCAATAATGAGTAAGGAAATTAAATTAGTAATCAAAAACTTCCCAACACAGAGAACCCCAGGACCAAATAGCTTCACAGGTGAATTCTGCTCAACATTCAAAAAATAATTGCCAATCCTTGTCAAAATTTTCCAAAAAATTGAAGAGGAGGGAACACTTCCAAACTCATGAGACCAGCATTACACTAATACAAAAGGTAAATAAGAACACTACAAGAAAACTATGGATCAGTATTCCTGGCAAACATAGATGCAAAAATTCTCAATAAAATATTAGCAGACTGAACTTAAGGACTCATTAAAAGACCACAGACGAGAGGCAAAATCAACATGGTGGAGTAGAAAGATCCTGAGCTCCTTCCTTCCCCCTACCTGACACACCAAAATCTACAACTACACATAGAACGGTGTTTGACAACAAATTGAAGATTAGCAGCACACATCATACACACCTAAGGATATAAAGAAAAAAAGTGTCAAGTTAGGTAGAAGGGGCAAAGGAGTGGTTTAGTCAAGACCCACTCCTCCAGCATGTGATACACAAGTGGGAGGGATAGCACAACCATAGAGGCCCTCCTTGAGGAACAAGCATTCCCAACTCTACATTGAGTTCCACACCTGGGAGTCCTGTACAGGGAAGATGAATCCTCATAATGTCTGAGTTTGAAAACTAATAGGGCTTTTGTTTGAGAGAGCTAGAGGTCAATAGGAAATGGAGATTGCTTTTAAAGGATGTACACACAATCTTACTCTCTCCAAGTCCTGGTGTAGAGACTACAGTTTGAAAATCACCTGGGTTACATGTGAAGAGGATCCAGTGACTATTTTAAGGATGTGGGCTAGAGGGTTAGGGTTCTGTTGGAACATACTCTGGGCATGGAAGCATTGGTGGGCACCTTTGTCACTTCCCTTCTAACTAGCTGGACTAGTGCTAGCAGTACCATTTCTGACACTATCTATTATGCTTGCACTGCTTACTCTGCCCTGGTTTTCCCATGCAGTACCATGCACACACTGCCCACCTGTCTCAGGGCCCCTCCCACCAGGGAGCTCACTGCCCTGCTATCCTTGCTGGGTGGCCTCTGCCAGTACCAGAGACACTCTCAAGTGCCCCTGGTCTGGAACGGCCAGCTTCACCCACCAGAACACCTGTAACACACACAGCCAGGCCTCACAGCAAGCCATGCCAGAGGCCTGCCCTATCCACCATATGCCTACAACTCTTGCAGCCAGGCTTTATAGAAAGTCAAGCCAGGGGCCAGCACTACACACCAGTACCACTGTAACAAAGTTGGGCCTCTCAGGGTGGAATCCATTCCTGCTTATCAGTATAGAGCTGTTGTCAGTCACAGGTAGACCATGCAGCCATATTCCCTCTGCTGTGGGACAACACTACACATCACCGCGTCTGAAAAATAGCAGTCCAGCCATAACAGCAGGGTGCATGCAGCTCACACAAGTGACACTCCTGGGGCACCTAGCTTGGGGGAATGGGGGTTACTATCCTACTGGGCCCCACAGGATACCTTATACATAAAGCCACTTCTTTAAGATCAGGAGATGTAACTGATTTACTTAACACATAGAAACAGAGCTACCAAATGAGACAGAGCAATATGCTCCAAACAGAAAGTCCAAGACAAACACAAGAAAAAGAACTAAATAAAATGGAGATAAGCAAATCAAGAATTCAAAGTAATGGTTATAAAGATGCTCAGTAAACTCAAGAGACTAAGTGAGCACAGTGAGAACTTCAGCAAAGAGAAAATATAACAAGAACCAATTGTAGATGAAGAACCCAATAATCGAAATGAAAACTATACTAGAATCAACCGAAGATTAGGTGATGCAGAAGAAGCCATCAGTGATCTGGAAGATAGGGTAGTGGAAATCACTACCCTGAACATCAAAAAGAAGAATAAGAAAGATGAAGATAATTTAAGAGACCTTTGGACAATATCAAGCATATTAACATTTATATCATAAGGGCCCAGAAAGAGAAGAAAAAGGGACAGAAACCTCATTTGATAAAATAGTGTCTGAAAAGTTCCCTAACCTGGTGGAAGAAACAACTGTTCAAGTGCAGGAAGCACAGAGATCCGAAATACGATGAACCCAATCAGACCCACATCAAGACATACTATAATCAGAGTGCTAACAGTTAAAGAGAATCTGAAAAGTAGCAAAAGAAAAACTGGTTACATACAAGGGAACCCTCTAAGACCTGTTTTTCAGAAGAAAATTTCAGGACAGGAGGAAGTGGCATGATATATTCAAAGTGCTGAAAGAAATAAACTTAAAGCAAGAATTCTCTACCTGGGAAGGTTATCATGCAGTATGAAGGAGAGATAAGTAATTTTTTGGACAAATGAAAACTAAAGCAGTTTGTCAACAACAAACCAGCTATACAAGAGATGTTAAAGGGATTTCTTTAAAAGGAAAAGAAAGTCCATAAATAGAAATAAAAAATTATGAGAGAAAAAAAATCTCACTGACAAAAGATAATGTAGTAAAGGTAGTGGTACACGCACCTACATAGCTGGTATGTAAGTTAAAGAAAAATGTAGCAAAATCATCTAGACTTATAGGTCAAGGGATTCACAAAGTAAGACGTAAAATATGACATCAAAAACAAAACGTTGTGTGTGTGTGGGGTAAGTAAAAATATTATGCTTTTAGAATATTCTCGAACTGGGGATCAGTTGGTTAAGTATCCAACTCTTGATTTTGGTTCACGTCATGATCTCACAGTTTGTGGGGTCAAGCGCTCTATCTGTGCTGACAGCATGGAGCCTGCTTGGGATTCTCTCTCTCCCTCTCTCTCAGCCCCTCCCCTGCTCTTGTGTCCTCTCTCGAAATAAGTAAATAAACACTAAAAAAAAAAGAATGTGCTTGAATTTAAGTGACCATCAACTTAACATGGACTGTTAAATACACAGGATGTTATATATGAACCTTATGGTACCACAAATCACAAAGGTACACAAAAAATAAAAAAAAATGAATAAAAATATAACAATAAGGAAAGTCACTAAATTATAAGGCAAGAAAGCAAGAAGAAACCATGGAAAGAAATTGAAGAAGACACAAAGAAATGGAAAAACATTCCATGCTTATGGATAAGAACAAATATTTTTAAACTGTCTATGAAAACAATGTATCCATTGAATGTAATCTCTATCAAAATAACACCAGCATTCTTCAGAGGTGTAGGACAAACAATTCTAGAATTTGTATGGAACCACAAAGACTCCAAGTAGCCAAAGTCACGTTGAAAAAGAAAACCAAAGCTGGAGGCATCACAATTTAAACCACAGTAATTTAAAGTACTGACCATAACGATATTTGGCTGAAGAAAAGAATGGAAGAACTCAGTGAGACCTTCAATTAAGAGACAGCATCACACAGCACCTGGGTGGCTCAGTCAAGCATCCAACTTTGGCTCAGGTCATGATCTCACTGTTCCTCAGTTCAAGCCCCATGTCAGGCTCTGTGCTGACAGCTCAGTTTGGAGCCTGTTTCAGATTCTGCGTCTCCCTCTCTCTCTGCCCCTCCCCAACTTGCACTTGGTCTCTCTCTAAAATAAACCCTAAAAAATTTTTAAAAAGAGACAAAATATTAAAAAGAACCTGTAAGAGTTAAGAATAACTGTAATAAACACACTAGTGGGAATCAATAGATTAGGGGATGCAGAAGAATGGTTCAGCTATCTAGAAGACAGGGTAAGGAAAGGCACACAACTGAAAAGGAAATAGAGAAAAGAATTTTTAAAAATGAGGATAGATTGAGATTTCTTGGGCCATATCAAATGAACATTCACATTATAGGGATTCCTGAAGAACAGAAAGGAAGGTATAGAAAAGTTATTTGAAGAAATAATAACTGAAAATTCCCTAACCTAAGGAGGGAAATATACATGCAAGTCCAGGAAGCACAGAGATTTCCTAAGAAAATGAACCCAAGGCGCTCAACACAATAGCACATGATAATTAAAAATGTTAACAATTAAAATGTGAAAGATTAAAGATAATCTTAAAAAAATTTTTTTAATGTTTATTTTTAAGAGAGAGACAGAGTGTGAGCGGGGTAGGGACAGAGAGGTAGAGGGAGACACACAATTCGAAGCAGGCTGTAGGTTCTGAGCTGTCAGCACAGAGCCTGACACAGGGTTCGAACTCACAGACCGTGAGGTCATGACCTGAGCCAAAGTCAGGGACTTAACTGAGTCACCCAGGCGCCCCCAAAGAGAGAATCTTAAAAGCAGCAAAAGAGAGACGAAAAGTTACCTATTAGGGGAAACCTGTAAGACTAGGAGCCTATTTTCCAGCAGAAACTTTCCAAGCCAGAAGGAAGGGATACATTCAAATTGCTGAAAGGAAAAACCTACAATCAAGAGTACTCTGCCTGGCAGGCTTGTCACTCAGATTTTAAGGAGAGAAAAAGAGTTTCCCACCAAATAAAAGATAAAGAAGTTTATCACCACTAAACCAGGCTTACAAGAAATATTACAGGGATTTCTTTAAGTGGAAATGGCCATAATTAGACCTAAGGAAAATATGAATAAAAAGATATAAAATTTAACAACATATACATGAAATGTGGAGAAGGGACTAAAAAGGCAAGAGAAGGGGAAGAAGAAGTTTTTTTTTTTTTTTAAGAATGTGTTTGAATTTAAATGATCAAATTATTATAGACTGTTCTTTACTTAGTATGTTATACACAAACCTCATGTAACCACAAACCCAAAACCTATGATCAACAAAAAATGAGAAATAAAGCCAAATAAAACACTATAGCTACTCACTGATCACCAAGAGAGCAAGAGAAGAAAGGAACAAAGAACTATAAAAACAACTAGAAAACAAATTTTAAAAAATGGCACTAAGTACATACTTATCAACAATTACTTTAAATGTAAATGGCCTAAATGCTCCAATCCGAAAGACATGGAGTGGTGGAATGGATAAAAAAAAACAAGACCTGGGGCGCCTGGGTGGCTCAGTCGGTTAAGCGTCCGACTTTGGCTCAGGTCACGATCTCACGGTCCGTGAGTTCGAGCCCGCGTCGGGCTCTGGGCTGATGGCTCAGAGCCTGGAGCCTGCTTCCGATTCTGTGTCTCCCTCTCTCTCTGCCCCTCCCCCGTTCATGCTCTGTCTCTCTCTGTCTCAAAAATAAATAAAAACTTAAAAAAAAAACTAAAAAAAAAAACAACAACAAAAAACAAGACCTATATATGTGCTACCTGTAAGAAACTCACTGCAGATCTAAAGAGGTATACAGACTCAAAGTGAAGGAATGGAAAAATATTCACCATGCAAAGGCAGCAGAAAAAAAATCTAGGGTAGCAATACTTGTAGCAGACAAAATAGACTTTTAGACAAAGATTCTAACAATAGACAAAGAAGGGTATTACATAATGATAAGGGGATCAGGCCAACAAGAGGATATAACAATTGCAAATACCTACACACCCAACACTGGAGCACCTAAATATATGAAGCAAATATTAATGGACATAAAAAGAGAAATTGATAGTAATACAATAATAGTAGAGGACTTTAACACTCCATTCACATCAATGGATAGACCATCCAGACAGAAAATCAGTAAGGAAACAAGGTCTTTCAATGACACATTGGACCAAATATTTATATAAAATTCCATCAAAAAACAACAGAATACACATTATTTTCAAGTGCCATAGAATGTTGTCCACAATAGATCACTTATTAGGCCATAAAAGAAGCCTTACTAATTTAAGAAGATTAAAATTGTACCATGCATCTTTTCTGATCACAGTAGTATGAAACAAGAAATAAATCACAAGAAAAAAACTAGAAAATATCTCAGAAACACGTGGAGATTAAACATGGTATTAAACAAAGGGGTCAATTAAACAATCAAACATGAAATAAAAAAATACATGGAGACTAATGAAAATGAAACAACAATCTAAAATCTCTGGGACACAGTGAGAACATTTTTAAGAGGGCAGTATATAGGAATACAGGCCTACTTCAACAAACAAAAAGCTTAATCTAACCTTAAACCAAAAGGGACTAGTAAAAGAACAAACAAAGCCTCAGGTGAGTGGAAGAAGGGAAATAATAAAGATCAGAGCAGAATTAAATGATGTAAAGGGAAAAAAAAATAATAAAGAAAGACCAATGAAACCAAGAACTGGTTCTTTGAAAAGACAAACAGCCAGACTCATCAAGAAAAAAAGAGAAAGACCCTCAAAAATAAAAACAGCAACAAGAAAGAATAACAACCCAGAAATACAAAGGATTATAAGAGAATACTGCAAAAAACTGTATGGCAACAAATTGGACAACCTACAAGACATGGATAGATTCCTAGAAACATCCAAGTTTCCAAAACTGAACCAGGAAGAAATATAAGATCTCATCAGACTGATACCAAGTAATGAAATTGAATCTGTAATTAAAAAAAAAAAAAAGACCTACCAAAAAATAAAAGTCCAAGACCGGATAGAGTCACACGAGTATTCTAGGAGACATTTAAACAAGAGTTAATACCGATTCTTCTCTATTCCAAAAACTAAAGAAGGAAAGCTTCCAAATATATTCCATAAGGCCAGCATTACCCAGATACCAAAAACCAAAGACACTACAAAAGAGAAATTTTTCTTTTCTGATTAAGATAGATGCAAACATTTCTGATGAATATAGATGCAAAAATCCTCAACAAATTAGTGACAAACCATATACAACAAGTTAAAAGGATCACTCAGCACTATCAGGTGGGATTTATTCCTGGAGTGCAAGGATGGTTCAATATTTGCAAATCAATCATGATGATACACCACATCAACAAAACAAATGATAAAAATCATTATCTCAGTATCTTCTTAAAAAGCACTGGACAAGATTCAACATCCATTCATGATAAAAACCTACCAAAATAAGGTTGAGGGAACACCTCAACATAACAAAGGCCATGTATTAAAACCCCACAGCTGACATCATCCTCAATGGTGAAAAACAGAGTTTTTCTAAGGTCAGGAACAAACAGGGATGTCTACCCTCACCACTTATATTCAACATAGTCCTAGAAGTCTTTGCCACAGCAATCAGACAAGGATAAGAAATGAGCCTGGGTGGCTCAGTTGGCTAAGCATCCGACCTCAGCCCAGGTCATGATCTTGTGGTCTGTAAGTTCAAGCCCCACATTGGGCTCTGTTCAGACAGCTCTGTGCTGCTTCTGATTCTGTGTCTCCCTGTGTCTCTGCTCCTCCCCCACTCAGGCACACATGAGCATGCTCTTTCTCTCTTTGTGTCTCAAAAGTGAGTAAAGGTTAATAAAATTAAAAAAAAACAAAAACAAAAAGAAATGAGACATCCACACCGGTAAAGAACAAGCTAAACTGTCACTATTGTAGATGACATAATACTATACACAGGAAATCCTGAAGACTCCACCAAAAAACTACCAGAAGATATCAAACAATTCATTAAAGTGTCAGGACACAAAATTAATACTTAGAAATCAGTAGCATTTCTATTCACTAATAATCAAGTCACAGAAAGAGAAATTAAGAACACTATTTACTTTTGCACCAAAAAGAATACATAGAAACCAACTTCATCAGAGAGTGAAAGATCTATACTCTGAAAACTATGAAACACTGATTAAATAAATTGAAGATGACAGAAAAAAAATATTCCGTGTTCATAGATTCAGAGAAGATTGTCAAAACGCCCAAATTTCCCAAAGAAATCTACAGTTTCAATGCAATCCCTATGAAAATACCAATAGCTTTTTTTCCCCATAAAACTAACTAGAACAAGTAATACCAAAATTTGAATGGAACCCAGAGGACTTTTAACAGCCAAAGCAATCCTGAGAAAGAAGAACAAAGCTGGAGATATTACAGTTCCAGATTTCAAGATATACTACAAAGCTGTAGTAATTAAGACACTATAGTATTGGCACAAAAATTAGATGCTTAGATCAATGGAGCAAAATAGAGACCCCCCCCAGAAATAAAGTCACATTTATATTGTCAATTAATCTATGACAAAGGAGGCAAGAATATACCATGGGGGAAAAGACAGTCTTTTCAGTAAATGGATCTGAGGAAACTGGACAGCTACATGGAAAAGAATGAAACTGTACTACTTCCTAACACCACACACAAAAGTAAAATCAAAATGGATTAAAGACCGAAATATGGTATCTGAAAAAATAAAAATCTTAGAAGAGAACACAGACAGTAATTTCTCTGACATCAGCCATAGCAACGTTTTTCTAGATAGGTCTCCCAAGACAAGGAAAACAAAAGCAAAAATTATTTGTTGGAATAGCAAAGGAAACCATTAAGAAAACTATAAGAAAACCTACTGAATGGGAGAAGGTATTTCTAAATTACGTATCTGATAAAGGGTTAGTATACCAATTATATTCAGAACTAACTCAACACACACACAAAAAAACCCCAGTCTGATTAAAAAATGGGCAGAGGACTGGAATAGGTATTTTCTGAAGACATACAGATGGCCAACAGACACATGAAAAGATGCTCCACTTCCCTTATCATCAGGGAAATGGAAATCAAAACCACAATGAGTTATTAACCTCACATCTGTTGTAATGGCTAAAGTAGACAAGAAACAAGTGATGGCAAGCATGTAGACAATAAAGGATCCCTTGTGCATTGTTGGTGGCAATGTAAATTGGTACAGCCACTGTGGAAAATAGTGTGGAAGTTCCTCAAAAAATTTAAAAATAAAAATACTGCGAGATGCAATAATTCCACTACTGGGTATTTACCCAGGGAAAATATTAACTCCAAAAGATATATCCATCCCTATATTTATGCAGCATTATTTACAATAGCCATGACATGGCAACAACCTAAGGGTTCATCATTAGACGAATGGATAAGGAAAATGTGGTATACACACACATATACACACAATGCAGTATTACACAGCCATAATAAGGATGATATTGTGCTATTTGAGACAACGTTGATGGACCTACAGGGTAAGCAAAATAGGTCAGACTGAGCAAGACAAATATCATATGATTCCACTCATAAATGGAATGTAAAAAAGGTCTAAGGAGAAAGTAGAATCAGAACTATAAATACACAGAAGAAACTAATGGTTGCTGGGGGCAGGGTTGGGGAAAATGGGTGAAGAGGAGTGGGAGATACGGGTCTCTAGTTATGGAATGAGTAAGTCCCAGGAATAAAAAGCAGAACATAAGGAATACAGTCAAGGATATTGTAATAATGATATGATGGGACAGATGGTAGCTATACTTGTGTTGAACATAGCATAATGTATAAACTTGTTAAATCACTAAATTGTACATCTGAAACTAATGTAACATTGTATGCCAACTATACTCAAAAAATGTAGCCACCTAAGAGAAGAAATTAAATCTAAACATGTTGCTGTTAAGAAAAAAAATTGTTCAACATATTATCGTCCCTTAGCTGTGCAATTAATCATCAAATGCCTTGCCCTCCTTTTATAGTCTCCTTCAATCTATAGTAATTTATAAAACATTACCTTGAGACCAGTGAAAATGCCAACAGTCCAAAATCTATGGGGTATAGTAAAAGCAGTTCTAAGTAGGAAGTTTATAGTGATACAAGCCCACCTCAAGACATAAGAAGAATCTCAAACAATCTAAACTTACACCTAAATTAACTAGAAAAAGAAGAACAAACACAGCCATAAGTTAGTGAAAAGAATAAAGATCAGAGCAGATATAAATGAAATAGAAACTAAATGAAAAAAAAAAGAAAATATTAATGAAACTAAGAACTGGTTCTTTGAAAAGAAAATTGGTAACACTTAACCTAGAGTCATTACGAATAAAAGAAGGTGCAAATAAAATTATAAATCGAGGATAAATAAGGCACATCACAGAAATACCAAGGATCATAATAGCCTATTACAAGCAACTGTATGCCAACAAATGGAATAGCTTAGAAGAAATGGATAAATTCCTAGAAACACGCTATCTTCCAAGACTGAATCAGGAAGAAAAAGGCAATCTTAAAAGACTGATATGTACTAACTAAATTAAATCAATAATAGTAACAAAAAATCCCAATAAATAAGAGCCCAGGACCAGGTGCCCTCATAGGTCAATTCTGCCAAACATTTAAGCAAGGATTATATCTATCCTCCTTAAACTAGTCCCAAAAAATTCAAGTGGAAGGAATGCCTCCAAAGTCATTTTATGAGGCTAGCATTACCCTCATACCAAAACCAGAGAAAGACCCCTATCCCCCAAATTACAGGCCACTATCTCTGATGAACTTTGATGCAATAATACTTAAATACTAGCCAATTGAATTCAACAATACATTTAAAACATTGTACATCATGACCACTGGTATTTATTACAGGCCTACAATGATAGTTTACTATCTGCCAATCAGTCAATGGGATACACTGTATTAATTAAAAGGATAAAAATCATTTGATCATCTCAATAGACACAGAAAAAACATTTGGTAAAATTCAAAATCTATTTATGATAAAAACTTTTAACAAAATGGGTAAAGAGGGAACATACCTCAACATAATAAATGCTGTATAAGACAAACCTACAGCTAATAGCAAACTCAGTGATGAAATCATAAAGCTTTTCCTCTAAGATCAGGAATAAGACAACAAGGTGCATTCTTATCACTTTCATTCAACATAATATTGGAACTCTTAGCCTTAAGTCTTAGCAATAAGATAAGAAACAGAAATCAAAGGCATTCAAATTGGAAAGGAAGGAATAAAACTAATTGTAGGTAACACAATACTATATATAGAAAATCCTAAATACTCCATGAAAACCAATAGAGCTAATAAATTATTTCAGTAAATTGCAGGATTCAAAGTTGGTGTACATAAATCTGTGACATTTCTGTACATTAATAATGAGCTATCATAAAAACAAATTAAGAAAACATATCATTTACAATTGCCCCAAAAAGAATAAAATAGTTTGGAATAAATTTACCAATAGGATGCAAAGACCTGTACCCTGAAAACTATAAGACATTGATGAAAGAAATTGAAGATACAAATAAATGACCCATGGTCATGGATTAGAGAAATATTGTAAAATATCTATACTACCCAAAGCAATTTACAGATTTAATGCAATCCCTATGAAAATACTAATGGCCTTTTTCACAATACTAGAATGTATAATTGTAAAATTTGTACAGCATAAAGACCCTAAATAGCCAAAGTAATCTTGAGAAAGAACAAAGCTCAAGTTATTACATGTCCTGATTTCAAAACTATACTATCAAACTGTAGTAATCAGAACAGTATGGTACTGGCACAAAAACAGATCAATGGAACATAACAGAGAATCTAGAAATAAACCCACACTTTTATGGTCAATTAATCTTTGATAAAGAAGGCAGGAACATACAATGGAGAAAGGACAGTCTCTTCAATAAATTATCGTGGGAAAGCTGGACAATGACATGTTAAAGAATGAAACTGGACCACATATAAAAATTCTTTTTTAAAAATGTTTATTTTTGAGAGAGTGCAAGTGGGGGAGGGGTACAGAGGATCTGAGTGGACTCCACACTAACAGCAGTGAGCCCAATGTCAGGCTCAAACTCATGAACTGTGAGATCATGACCTGAGCTGAAGCCACATGTTCGAGTGACTGAGCCACTCAGGTGTCCTTGGGTCATATATAAAAATTCTTATACCATATATGAAAATAAACTCAAAATGGATTCAAGTCTTAAATATGACTGAAACCATACAACTACTAGGAAAAAATATAGGCAGTCAATTCTTAGACATCAGTCTACCAAGTATTTTTTGGATCTGTCTCCCCAGTCAAGGACAAGACCAACAAAAATAAAAAAATGGGACTACATCAAATTGAAAAGCTTTTGCACAGCAAAGGAAGCATCAACAAAAAGAACAGGTAAAACTTTTAATCGAAGAAGATATTTGCAAATAACATAATTGATAAAGCATTAATATCCAAAATATGTAAGGTATTCACAACTCAGTGTCAACAAACTAATTAAAAAAATAGGCAGAGGACCTAAATGGACATTTCTCCAAAGAAGACATACAAGTGGTCAAAAGACACATGAGAAGATGCTAAATAACACTCATGATCAGGGAAATACAAATCAAAACCATAATGAGTTATCACCCAGCACCTTTCAGAGTGGCTGTTACCAAAAAGACAAAAAAGAAGTGTTGGTGAGGATGTGGAGAAAAAGGAACCCTCACACACTGTTGGTTGGAATGCAAAATAGTTTAGTTGCTATGGAAAACATTGAAGGTTTTTCAAAAAGTTAAAAATAGAACTACCATATAGTCTAGCAGTTCCACTTCTGGATATTTATCCAAAGCAAATGAAAACACTTATTCGAAAAGACATATGCACTCTTGTGTTCACTGCCACATTATTTCCAATAGCCAAGTTAGAGAAGCAACCTGTGTCCACTGATAGACGACTGGATAAAGAAAATGTGATGTGTGTGTGTGTGTGTGTGTGTGTGTGTGTGTGTGTGTGTGTGCGTGATGGAATATTACACAGCTATAAAAAAGACTGAAATCTTTTCCTTTGTGACAACATGGATGGACCTAGAAGGTATTATGCTAAGTGAAATAAATCAGACAGAAAGACATACCATATTATTTCACTCATGTGGAAGCTGAAAAATAAAATGAACAAACGAGAAAACAGAAACAGACTCATATATACAAAGAACTATCTAGTGGTTGCCAGCGTGGTGGGGGTTGAGGAGAAGGGGAAAATAAAGACGGGATTAAAAAGTACAAACTTCCAGTTATAAACTAAATATGACACAGGGATACAATGTACAGCATAGGAAATATGGTTAATAACATACAGCAACGTTTCATCGTGACAGATGCTAGCTAAGATCTATGCAGTAATTCACAATGTATGTAAATGTTGAATCACTATATGGTACACCTGAAACTAATATTGTTTGTCAACTACATTTCAGTTTAAAAAAAAAGGAATACATACCATGACCAAGTAGGATTTATCCCTTGGATACTAGGACGGTTCAAGTTACACAAATTAATAAATGTGATAGACCACATAGAGAATAAAAGATAAAAATCATAATTATCTCAGTAGCTATGAAAAGGCTTTTAACAACATACAGTACCCATTCATGACAAAAACCCTCAACAAGTTAAGTACAGAACATGTATTAACATAATAAGGGCCATATATGATAAACCCACAGCTAACATATTTCATGGAGAAAAATTGAAAGCGTTTCTTTTAAGATGAAGAACAAGTCCTAGCTAGGGTAATCAGGCAAGACCGAAAATATTAAGTATCAAAATCAGAAAGGAAGAAGTAAAATTTTCACTATTTACTGATATGATGTTTTATGTTGAAAGTCCCAAAGATTCAACTAAAAAAGGTTGGATCTAATCAGTAAATTCAGTAATGTTGCAGGATATAATTGTCAATACACAAAATCAATAGCTTTTTGGGGCACCTGGGTGGCTTAGTAGGTTAAGTGTCTGACTTTGGATCAGGTCATGATCTCATGGTTCATGAGTTAGAGCCCTTCATCGGGCTCTCTGCTGTCAGCATAGAGCCCACTTCAGATCCTCTCTCTCCCTTTCTCTATGCCCCTACTCTGCTGTTCTTGGTCTCCCTCAAAATAAATAAACTTAAAAAAAATTTTTAAAATCAATTGGGTTTCTATACAGCGAAACATCTAATAAAGAAAACTATCCCATTCACAACAGCATAAAAACAATAAAATAGTGAAGAATAAATTTATCCAAAGAAGTGACAAACCATAGGACTTTGTGGAAAGATATCAAAGAAGACATAAACAAATGGAAGGACATCCTATGTTTGTGAATTGTAAAACTTACTATTGTTAAAATATCCACGCTATCCAAAGCCATTTATAGATTCAACACAATCCCTATAAAATTTCCAATGACATTTCTTTAACAGAAATAGAAAAGGATGTTAAAATCTGTACATCAACAAAAAAGACCAGAAATAGCCAGAGCAATCCTGAGAAAGACCAAAATTGGAAGCATCACACTTCCTGATTTCAGACTATAATACAAAGCTATAGTAATTAAATAAGTATGATGCTGGCATAAAAATAAGACAAAGAAACCAATGGACAGAATAGAGAAACTGGAATTAATCATCCCACATATATAGTTAAGTTATATTTGATGAGGGAGCCAACAACATCCACTATGGAAAAGACAGTCTCTTCAACAAATGGTATTAGGAACAATAGAAAACCACACGCAGGAAAATAAAATGCGATCCCTGTCTTATATCACTCAAAAAATTATTTCAAGACAGATGGGTGAAGGGGGGAATGTCAAAAAGTAAAAAGGAAAAACCCCATACATCAGTAATTAGTGGGATGCTTATTTTGTTTCCCAGAGTTTAATCCCAAGACTGCATTTCCTCCACCTACTCTCCTTTCCTCCTTCCCCTGGACTATCAACAGTTAGAAAACTGGTGTGACACCTCATGGATAAGGAGGAAAGGGAGGGAGTGAGGAACTTTCTGTCATCAAGGAAGCTGCAAGAGAGATCTACTGTGGGCAAAAAAAGACAAGAAGAGGAAATGTAGATGTACATTCTGTTCTATTTTTATTTCCTATTCTTGCCTCTAAGATTACCCTAATCCTAAATAGCAAACAGACATATCGGGCTCTTGTCTTCCCCCTTTCTCAACTCTTAACCTGGCAAAGACTGCAATGTTAATTTGCTGGTATAGCTTCTGAAGTTAAAGGTGTCATGGAAAGAAGTAAAACTCTGGTCTTCTACTTTTGCCCCTCATCTTGTCACAGAACTACCTATTTCATGTGCTTGAGATTTGGTCATTATGAGGTCTCCTAGGATACGGAAAAAAAGAAAAATATATAACTCAAAATAGATTCAGGAATTAAATATAACACCTGAAACTATAAATCTCCCAGAAGAAACAGGGAAGGAGCTCTCCAATGTTGGTCTTGGCAAAGACTTTTTGGATAGGACTGCAAAGGCACAGACAGCAAAACAGTAAGAAAAAAACCCAGTAAGAATACATCAATTTTAAAAGATTCTGCACAATAAAACAAACTAGTAACATAATGAAAAAGCATACTATACAACTAGAGAAAAATTTTGCAAACCATGTATTGGAATAAGGGGCTAAGAGCCAATATCTATAAGGAAATCTTTGAAGTCACTAGCCAAAAAACTAGTATGATTAAAAATGGGCCGATGAACTGAATAGACATTTTTCTAAAGAAGACATACAGATGGTCAACAGACCCATGACAAAATGTTCAACATCACTAATCACCAGAGAAATGCAAGAAAAAACCACAATGAGGTGTCACCACACACCTGGGAGAATGGCTAGCATCGAAAAAGAGATGACAAGGGGCTCCTGGGTGGCTCAGTCAGTTAAGCATCCGACTTCGGCTCAGGTCATGATCTCACAGTCCGTGAGTTCAAGCCCCGCGTCAGGCTCTGTGCGGACAGCTCAGAGCCTGGAGCCTGCTTCAGATTCTGTGTCTCCCTCTCTATGACCCTCCCCCATTCATGCTCTGTCTTTAATAAAAATCTCTTTTTTATTATTTTTTATGCCCCCAAAATCTCTTTATTATTATTTTTTATGTGGAGAAAAGGTAGCTGGTATGTACTGTTGGCAGCGATGTCAACTGGTGCACTCACAATGGAAAACATTATGGAGGTTCCTCAAAAAATTAAAATTAGAACTACCACATGATCCAGCAATCCCACTTCTGAGTATATATCCAAAGGAAAGGACAATTGGTTATCAAAGAGTTATTTGCACTGTCATGTTCACCGCAGCATTATTGATAAGAGTGAATATATGGAAACAACCCAAGTGTTCACTAATGAATGAATGAATGAAGAAAATAGTTACATACACATACACAGAAATTTATTTCAGCCATTAGAAAGAAGGAGATCCTGCCATTTGCAACAACATGTATGGACCTTGAAGGCATAATGCTAAGTGAAATAAGTCAGACGTAGATAAATACTGTATGGTATCGCTTACATAGGGAATCTTAAAAAGTGAAACTCATAGAAGTAAAAGAGTAGGCTGGAGGTCAAAGGGTACCAACATCCAGTTTTAACTTGATATGATTGTAATTAGTAATTCTGCATTGTTATTTGAAAGTAGCTAAGAGTAGTCTTGTGTTCTCACCACAAAAAAGCAATGAAGATTACATAAAGCTAACGATGGTAATCATTTTGCTCTATGTAAGTATGTCAAATCAACATGTTGTACCCCTTAAATTTACAGAATATGCCAATTATATCTCAATAATGCTGGAAAATCTCCTCCCCCAAGCCCCCCAAAACCCCAAAGTGCAATTCAAATCCTGTTTCATCCAATGGGGTCATCTTGCCACAGGTGTTACTGGGCCTGTGTGATACCAGCTATTCCCTTGTGTCGATTACTCTTCACAGCCTAGCAGTGCTGGTGTCTTCACTTGGACCAGAAGTAGTTGTGGGAGAATAAAGAACTAAGATCTTCAAACTCACTGCCCCAAGTTTTACTAAAACTGCGGACCTATCCCCAGAAGGTGATCAATTTTCTCAGCCTATGAAATTTCCCATGAATGGACTTTCAGGGGTGAAAAGTACCTCAGAAGTTAGTGAAAACTCCCCATCAAGTTCTAAAAACTTTGAGGAGTGGTCTGATGGGAGTGAGCCTGAGGAACCTGAAAACAAAGCTGTCAACATACAGATTTGTCCCATGGAACCCTATGATGCCTCCACGTCCCCCCTCACTACTTGCACATGGAAGAGGTGGCTTGGGATGGCTTTGAGTCCAGCAGCTTAGATACTGAAATAAATGCAGCAGGTGGAATCCCAGCTGTAAGACCTGGTGCCTCAGGGAAACAACAGAACATTCCTACTTTGCTTGCACTCACTGAAGAATCTGTGCCTTTGAAATCAAGCCTGCCTCCAAAGAACAATCTTGTACAAAGCAAGGATGGCCCAGACCAAACCAAGCTACCAAGAGGGTTGTCATAAGAAAGGTGACTTAAGTTTCCATTTGAACTTGGTTTAGGAGAGGAGTTTACCACTCAAGTAAAATAGAAGCCAGTACAAGATCCAGAATTGTACAAGATCCAAGTACAAGATCCAAAAATTAAGCCTTCAGCTGCTATTCTTATTTTGCCTAAACTGAGGACAGAAATGATTTCCAACAAGGATGATGCTCACGAGTGATGCAGTTTTCCTCAAAATTTTTTTTCAAATTTTTGTATTTTCTTTACTTCTGGAATTGTCCTGGAAAAAGGCAGTACATTCAACCTTTCCACAGCTACTAGTCAGAAGCATGCAGGCTCCTTCCCCCCAGAAAACAGCATGGAGCCTCTCACCACCTGGGCATTAGCCAGAACTCGAGGACTTATACTTTGGTTGATACAGACTGGAAAAAAGAATGCTTTTGGGTTTTCTTATCTGCAAAGCCCACTTTTCAGGTATTAGTTTGGTTTTTTTTTAAATAAAATCTTTTCCCTAAATTTACACCCATTGTCACAAGTTATGATCTTCCCAGTTCAGCACCCCTTCATTTCCCCAACCTTCAGACTCTCTCGCAGTAATAATTGCTACAGCAAATTTTCTTTTCTATTTTTTAGTGTAGACAATCTTTACTGGCAGGTGTTAAAGGTGCAAAATGGTGACAGATCCAGAGGGATGGGGAAGGAGGTGGGGCAAGGTTCCCCTTCCCCCAAGTGAGGACCTTTAACCAATCTAGTGGGGTGAGAGAACTTAACTGTGGCCACTGTGAAGAACAAGCTCACAGGCAGGAAGGATCCTCAAAACACAGGGGAAAGGTACACTAAAAGGGACAGGGTCTGTTTCCATTCCTCAGCAGCTTGATTCCTGCTCACCACACACCTGGACAGCTTAGTGCAGGAGTTTTTGGGGGCTGGACTAAACCTATCCCTCTGCAAACTCAGGAATCTGCCCCCTGCCTCAGTTTCCCTCCTCCCAGTGATTAGCAAGGTTGGATCACCAAGCTCTGTAAAGGGCCTGGTCCAGCCCAAAGTGAGTAATTTCCATTGGTCGAAGAAGGATTTACTGGAAAGATTAGACATTCCTAAAACTGATCTATAGGAATAGTGTTTGAATATGGCAACTTATATTTGTTCCACTGCTGGGAGGAGAATAGTAAAGTTTGTGTGTTCTGTGCAGAAAATAAGGGCCCACAGCTACAGACACAGGCTGAGAGATGGTAGACAGAAAAGGGCATGAAGTAGGGGTACATTTTTTTTAAATGTTTATTTTATCTTTGAGAGAGAGAGAGAGCACGCACTTGCATGAACAGAGAGGGACACAGAGAGAGGGAGACACAGAATCTGAAGCAGGCTCCAGGCTCTGAGCTCTCAGCACAGAGCCCTACATGGGGGTCAAACCCATGAACTGTGAGATCTTGACCCAAGATCTCACACCCAAGAAATTGGATTATTAACCAACTGAACCACCCAGGTGCCCCAGCGGTATGGTTTTAAGTGCAGTGGAAAAGCTGTGCATCTCTGTGGCTGACTTTACTGTGGCAACATGGATGGAAGTTAAAGACAATACAAGCCTATGTAGGAGTCTGTTGAAGCTACTGATAACCATGTGATTGGTCTGCTGGTTGGGGTGATCAGTCTCTAAGGCAGTGGTTAAAGCTGAAACAGGAAGTATTTTCAGCAATACGTGAAGCTAAGGAGGTTAGGATAGATTCTGGCCAAGGTCTCTAAAGGAAATACAAAAGGAATGGTAACTCTTCTGCTCTTTCATTCCACCTCTACCTTTAGCTCTATCATAGAAAGTCAGCGAGCTTACGTGCACGTGTTGAATTACATAGCTGTTGATCTGAATGGAAAAACTGTGTGAAAGAAAAAGGTGAAATGAACTGATTTATAAGGATGATTTATGGTATTTCCTGTCAATGAAGCATCAAGAAACTATTATTTTTAAGTAGGCTCCACACCCAATGGGGGCTCAAACTCACAACCTTGAGATCAAGAGTCACATGCTCTACGACTGAGCTAGCCAGGCACCTCAAGAATTGATTTTATATTATATACTTATGGACAGGGCAAGTAGGATATAGGTTATGCAAATCACTGGAACTAAGTAACTGTCTCCCCTTTACCAGATTTCACTCAGTGATGGTAATCTTTTATTTGTACAGGATCTAAACTTTTTATACACTTTTATACATTTCTTTCATATGAGGTGCATAATAACCCCGTTAAGTTTGTAGAGCACATATTATTCCACCGTGACCAGTGAATAAATTCAGACATACACAGATCCAATAGCTTGCCCCAGGTCACGTATTCAGGTCAAAGCAGAGCTAGGCCTGGAACCCCTATCTCAGCACTGTTAGTTTTTCTTCCTTGGTTTTTGGCATAACCAGCAGGGGACATTCTGCTTTGACCTGGACCAGGTTTAAATGACTTAGACTTCAGAAAAGGTGCTGGAACTTCCTTCCTTGGTGGGCAATTCCAGACTATTACCGTTTTCAGAGGAGCAGTTAGGGGCTTACAGTGTGAAGAGGGTGCCTGCTGCTTCTTTTCAAGAGGAAAAACAAGATGCTTTAAATAGATTTGAAGGAAAACATTTCTCCTTGAAGATCTTTGTTTTGATAAAGAGAGACGATTTAGTAGCAGCCTAGTGCAGAGAGAATTATGATGGCTTGAATCAACTGAGCTCTTGGTTGATAGTTTTATTTCCACAAAATTGTGCTTGGAGAGTTTTAAATGACATGGTTTCTCAAAATAGCAGTAGTACAAAATGAACAAATCAAATTCCAATTAATTTTATGGATATAATATTGCAATGATGTATTTTAGTCAAATAAAAATACATTTACTCAGAACTTAAGTATATAGGAGTATGGGCAAAGACAGCTGTATCAGAATTAATGTTTTATGTTTCCTTCATTGATACTCATTCTCTGCAATTATTAAATAAGCATATTTCCTGTGACTGATATATATATATATATAAGTAGAATAAGCATTACCAATTTTTGGAGGGCTCTTGTTTTGTTTTTGATTTATAAGGCTACAGTAGACTTGGGAATTTTTGTTAGGTGCCATTTTCTTAAGGGAAATCAACACAAGAAGGTGCATTTGTTTGTAATAACTTTCATGGGCCTTGGGGAGCTGTTTAAGGTGAAACAGTATTCATGACTCTCTCTCTCCCTTTTCTCAAGGCCAAAGCTGGTTCGTACATGTATCCCACCAACAACACAGGCAGGGGACTAGACCAACACTATCTCAGACATTTGATCTGAACCAGGCTTCAGATTTTGTCCCTCACCTGGTTTGTGACTTTATAGAGAAGGAGTTACCTTACTTGGATGGATTCTCAAAGTGGTGTGGGTTCTACATGTGGGCTGACCTGGTGGGGACATGGGTCACAAGGACTGAAGTGCACCTCTGGGTCAGCTGAATTACATACAGCATTTACTAACAGTGGCAACTTTACTAAGAGTTGACTGCCAAATCATGGTCCAGGGATAAAGTTAGGTCGTGGGGGTATAGTAGTGTCTAAGGTCCAAGGGGATCAAATGATAATATACTTAAGAAACAGGGTTAGAAGCAGGGGATGGAGCTGGGAATAAGTTAGATAGTTGATAGGTGGTAGGTGGGGCTTGTGGTTCAGGATAAAGGCCATGAATAAAGAGAAGCTCTGGAAGCCTGTGAAGACATTTGAAAAAGGGTATATAGCTCATCTATTCAAAGAAAATGCTAACTGCCACGAAAACAAAAAAATATTTTTTTTAAAAAAAAATTTTTTTTTAACGTTTATTTATTTTTGAGACAGAGAGAGACAGAGCATGAACGGGGGAGGGGCAGAGAGAGAGGGAGACACAGAATCGGAAGCACGCTCCAGGCTCTGAGCCATCAGCCCAGAGCCCGACGCGGCGCTCGAACTCACAGACCGCGAGATTATGACCTGAGCCGAAGTCGGACGCCCAACCGACTGAGCCACCCAGGCGCCCCAAAAAACAAAAAAATATCTTCTAAGGAGAGAGTTAAAGAACACTGTCCTGTATGGGCTCAACAATCCATCAAGCGTATGATGGGAGATATTGCTCCTCAGTGTTGCAACCAGACATCCTGGGAAGATTAAATACAAGAAAGTCAACATGATGAAAAAACCAACTCTTGGTAGACACTGAAAGAAATGAGCCTAAATGTTTTTCAGGTTCTGGGGGAGGTGAAAAACTCCCAACAGGGATTTAATGTTTTTAAATTAAGTTTGTGGCTTTTCTCAATAAAAAAATTTACAAGATTCGAATTCCTATACAATACAGGATTGAGAGGTTTTAGCCTTCAGTGAGCAGACAGTTGTCTTCTCTGGGTCTCTCTGGATCTCTCTACTAACTGGCCCCTGCAGAACTTCTTCAGGCAAGATTAAGTATGTATTCCTTTAGAAGAAAAGGGCGCATTTTCCAGCCCTAGTACTTTTCTCTCTTCAACTCCTCTTAACCTCTTTTCACGTCCCATTCTAGTACCAAGTACCTTAGCTCCAGACTGTTTTTGAATGTTTATGCAGTTTATCATGCACTATTAGAGCTGGAAGGAACATTAGAAATAATGTGTGAAGGCATGGTTTTGTGGATTAGAAAATTGAGTTCTAGGGTTTTAGCCATAGTGATAGACAATGGAGCTGAATTTAGAACTCAGCTGTCCTTACTTCATTACATCCTATAGGAGATTGGGAAATAACTTATTTCAAAGGTAAATTATACAGAAATGTGTAGCAAATATGGGGATGCCAT
Organism: Acinonyx jubatus; assembly: GCF_027475565.1. Taxonomy (NCBI): domain Eukaryota; kingdom Metazoa; phylum Chordata; class Mammalia; order Carnivora; family Felidae; genus Acinonyx; species Acinonyx jubatus. Next base: position 48,402,841 of record NC_069386.1, read on the forward strand.
CAGAGTATAAAGAGGTAATTCTTTTGTTTTTAGTTTGAATTACTGCTCCAGTTGTGGGAACTAACTTTTCATAGCTAGCTAAAATCCACCGGGTATAATGTTTAAAACTAAAAAGCAGCTGTTTGCCCTTAAAACTGGTCTACTGACTAGTTAAATAAAAAGATTTCTAGGTCAAAGGTCAACAGATCAGGTTAATAGTTTAGTTAACTCAATTTCATTAACAAAAACATTGTTTCCTCATTCTGTTCCCCCAACCCCCATCCCACCCCCACCTCTGAATCACCTCAGGTTTGAAAAATCACCTTGAAACAGTTTTATCAAATTGCTGACTCCATGTCTATGATTGCTAGCACTGAGATCCATTCCCATTTCTAGTTTGTATGCTGTAGTTTGTCTAACAGTAGGAGTGTAGTATTAATCCTGAAGCCGATTAATCCTGAGCCCTTATTACTGGGGATGGGGATGAGGAGTGGGTGAGGCAACCATGCATCATTAGAAAATATTTTCAGGCTATTAACCAATGATCTATTCTTTTTTTGAAATGAGCTAGGTGGCTCATTTTATTATGAAGCAATGGGACAGTGTAGAAAGAAGCAAACACCTGCAATTCTTCCTGGTTTTAGTTTCCAAAAGCCTTAGCCCATCCTTCAATAGCTTTCTGAGACAGAGTATGGGAAGTAAATGGAGTTGGTAGGTCCTCTCCACTATTAAGATTTAAAGTATACCTATCAAGAGTTTTATATGAACGTACACCTCTGATCCTATTGTATACTCTTAGAGGTTTTACAGGACTTACTTTACAACGTTTTTATTCTACCCTTAAACTTGATTGCTAGTTTGGCCACATAAAGAACTTTTGAGATGATGGGGATTTTGGGAATCTAAATTGCTTACACAGAATTTAAAGCCACCATCCTATTTTTACCCACCTCTATAGCATTGGGGGACTCTAGTCCCTGATGGGAAAATCTTATCATTTGGCTCCTCACCAGTGTCCATGCTCTCACATTCTTCCTTGTTGTTGAGCCATTTACCAATTCTCTATCAGATTTCCATCTTCACATGGGTGGTGCCTTAGAGATTCTTTAGAACAGAGTGTGTCAATCTGTTTCTCATTCTAATAATTTTGGGCCCCAGATTAAATCCCTCATGAAGCCATATTGGGTCTGATGCTTTAGGCCACTTCAGAGTAGAAACCATTATACTGGAAAGGAAATTAGCAAGCATCTCGATCAGTATTTACCAAAGAGGGTTAGAATATGACGACACTGGATGACTATACAGGTGGTACATAGACAAGTAGGTTTGTTTTAAGTAGGTACTTATTTTAGTGTATTTTTGAAAAATATAACTAGCTATTGTGTCAATGAGGATTCCATTTAAGTACATGTAAATTTAAACTATGTAAAAATGATTGAAAAGATTTCAAGAAAAATACTAAACAAACAATATAAGGGATCTAATGGTACAGCAACGGTACAGTATTGAATCCTTCTGGACAGTTTGTTAAAAAAAAAAGCAAAAAAAAACAACGTTTAATGAATGGTCAATGTTGAAGGAGTCGTCAATGTTGAGACTGATTCTTACAGGTCAGAGTTTGTCAACCTGGGCACTATGGGCAGCATAACTCCTTGTGGAAGGTCTCTTGCATTGCGGCATGTTTAGCTGCATCCTTGGCCTCTGGCCACTAGAGGTCGGTAGCACCTCTCCTCTACTTGCGACAACCAAAATGTCTCCAGACATGATGAAATGTCCCCTGGATGGCAAAACTGCTTCCTTTGAGATCCACTGTTACAGGTTAATATAGCTGTAGTTGAGGGCTAATAGGATGTGACATAATTAGTCTTCTTTTGTGTTCTCTTTAGATGCTTCTGGTAGTATGGGGTAGTTGAAGGACCAAGGGCTTAGGACTCATCAAAACCGAGCTTAGATCCCAGTTGTCACTTATTTGCTGGGTAACCTTGGGTCAATTATTTAATCTTGGGCTTTTCATTAGTAAGAGGAATAACCGTGCCTCCCTACTTCTCTGGGCTATGTTAGAACCACATATGGCATTGTGCCAGACATAGTCTGGTCTCACTAGATGTTAGTTCCTCTGACTCTTCTTTCTGCTTCCTCCAATAGGGGTTGTTGAAGCAGGAGGACCAAAGGATGGAAATAGGTGAACTTTTTGATGCAGATTCTAATCCCTGACCCAGATCTGAGTTCTTGTGAGTTGCATAACTTTGCCAAGTAGAACATTTCAGGTTTGGCCAGAAGGAGTGTGTAAGAGATTGGTAGCTGGAGACATCTAAGAATATGTTTATGTAGATTTGCACTTTATTTACAACACACTGCTGAAGTCCTTATACACAAAACATGGAAACTGCCTCCAAAGTGGCAAGGGCAGCAGGTGGCCATCAAACCTTATACTATGTGCTTTTGGACCTTATTTCCACTGGTATCTTGAAAAGTGATCACTTTGGGGAAACTGAGCGAATAAATACAACTACTTTCAGACCGTTCTATAGATCTGGAAGTCATTTGGGTAAAGGTCACATTTCTTTATGGGGCTGACCTTACTGACTCATCTGCTTGCATCCTTAATGCCAACCTACACCAAGCACATACTCTAAATTTGGACCCTGTGGGTCAGCCCGGACATACTGCTCTTGCTGCAAAACACACGTGAGAGAATTTGTGTAGTGGATAGCTAAGAGAAAGCCAACTTGATACATACTCTACAGGGAAGGAGGTGTGAGGCACTCAGCATGAGAAGTGTAGGAAAAGGGACATCACAAGGATGCTCCCTCAAACAAAACAGTGTTAAAGGGCTTGCTGGGGAGTTACTTAAACAGAACCACATTGTATTTGCATATGGAAACCAGAGACAGGATCAATAGGGGGAGGAGGAACAGGAAACCTAATGCCAGATAGTTTACCTTCTGGACTTGACTTTGCCCACTTAATAGCAGTCTGCAAATCACTTTATCTTTCAGCACCTCAGTTGCTTCCCCTGCAGAACAAAGTTTACTCCGCCTACCTCTCAGAGTATTATCAAGATCAAATGAAGCAACATATGTGAATGAGAAATTTGAAGTCCTGAGTGTGGCAGGTGTTACCTAAGTGAGGCCTAATGAGACATTAGAGACCAAGAAACAAAGTCAAGAAGCAGCACAATTTGCAAGTAGTAACAACAATAGTGATAAATGTGTTAAATGTGCATATGCCTAAAGATTTACATGCTTTATTGATTATCTTTACAGCTCTGTGAACTAGGTATTTTTATTCCCATTTACCAAAATTAAATAATTTGTTCAGGGAAAGAACTGAACTCAATCCTGTTTCTAGAGATTGTGCTCTTTTTACTATCACACATGCTTCCTCCAAATTATTTGCACATTCGTAGGCTGTTGGTATGGGGATCTTTCTCCCTAACTTAGTATTCAGCGCTGTGATTCCCCACCTTAGAAGTGTATGCAAGCTTTGATCTAGCAAATCTGTTGTAAGAAACTTGTTTGGGGGAATGACTTTCCCATTTTCTTGAGTATGTGAGCTCTAACCATGCAGAATTCAAGCATTCTGGTCATGGGCCTGAGGACAGACTTGCCTTCACACCTGAAAAGCCACAGCACCTGCTACAAGGAAAGGTGGAGGAAAGAAATATCTGTGTGGGGAAGTTGAGATCTTTAATTCCTATATTCTTGTTGTATTGTTGCTGTAACAAGTCACCAAAAATTTAGTGGCTTAAATCAACACAAATGCGTTATCGTACAATTCTGTAGGTCACAAGTCTGACATAGGTTTCACTGGACTAACATCAAGACGCAGCAGGGCTGAATTCCTTTGTGGAAAATCTAGAAGAAAGTGTTTTCCTTACCTTTTCAAGCCTCTGGAGACAGCCTTCAGTGGTTCATGACCACTTTACTCAATCTTCAAAGTCAACAGTTATTCATGTACTCTTTCACCCCGACCCTTCTCTCTGACTGACCACACCCAGGGAAGGTTCTCCCCCTTTTAAAGAATCATGTGATTAGATTGGGCCCACCTGGGTAATCCAGTCTATTCTCCCCACCTGAAAGCCCTTAATCTTAATTGCACTTGGAAAGTTCCTGTTGCCATAGAAGGTAACATATTCACAAATTCTGGGGATTAGGGTGTGGAGATCTTTGAGGGGCCTTAGTCTGTTTACCACAATCCCCATTCAGATTACAAGTACAACAGGCATAAACAGGTTTGGGAACAAACACAATTGACTGTTGATAAACATACAACTAATTTAAGGGAAACAGAAGTGTGTGGATGTGCTAGGGAGCAGCTGACTGACTGATATACTGTGACTACTCAGTATGCATTGTGCATATCTGTCTCTTTTATAGAGGGAATACACAGAGTTGGTTAGTCTGGAAATGGTTAAATGACAATCAGTAGAATTTCTACTGCCATTTTGTGGGTCAGTTTGGGAAGCTGAGTTTGATACTGTTGTTAGGAACTTGAATTCTGGTCATTTAGCTCCCAGGGACAAAACAATTAAAAACTATTCTTGACCCCATTTAGAAGTGAAGTGAGAGAGACACCTGCTATCTATTTGGAATGGGTATCCTTTGATTTTGAGGTGAGAAGCTGGAGTGTTATTTAAGGCAACTGATGTAGAGCTAGGGAGGAACAGGAATAAATAAATCTTAAAAAAATTGAATTTGGCTCAATAATTCTGTGAAGATAAATGCCTTTTTCCCTCTCCTCAGCCAAAGATTTTAACATCTTCTAAGTTCCAAATGCATCATGAATATGTCTCACTTGTAGCTCTTATAACATGGGGTTGTAATTATTTGGTTTCACACTCAGCCTGGATGCTTCTTGAGGATAGACCCTGTATCTGATTTTATTTTTGTATGGCATCATCTGGTCCATTGTCTGTTACATAATGAGGGCATGCAAATATTTGAAGGAATAGATGAAATCTACCCACCTCCTACATCCCCTTTTTCCAGGAATATTCATTTATACCTATGCTTGTCAGCCAGGGTCATACATAGTCTTTCTGAAGGAGTAGGGGGCCCAACTTCATATCTCATGAGAGGTTGGAAACGGTGCTTGGCAATGATGGTTTAAGTTAGGACCAGATTTTTTGTTGATGGGAAAAGGGCTGTCTTCCAGATCAATTCTGTAAGGTTCTGTTGTGCTGGCTGGTTCTCATTTTCTCTTTGTTTAGTTTAAAAGCAGAGTCAAGTTGACTAGCACAGCAGAAACCTGTAGAGCTAATTGCCTTAGAGGTAGCCAGCAATGTTGCTGTGTGATGATGCATTTGTGTAATTCTTTTAAACATAGGATTGCTATTTGAAGTGATTTGCAATGATCAGATAAGCCAATAAAACATGTAACGTCCATTTTCTCTTCGAATGTTTAATGAAGTAGACATGGCATCATGTAAGTAGAATTAAACGGAGTTGTTTACAGTGTGTTTACTGTTTTTTGTCAGTTATTTCAGGGTCATTGTTTCTGTAAGATTATTTTGCCAATGGTGTAAATCTTCTCAGACTATTGTTCACAGAACTGGGATGAACTATGGATATGGTATATAGATAATAACATTGTTACAGTTGTAGATTTGTCCCTAGATTTCAACAGTTCTCCTACCTTAACTACATTTGCAGGTGGTCTAAATTCACTTTGAAAATAGTTGATGTTTTTTGTATCATAGGGATGCTCTCGGCTGAATGGTAGAGAAATCAGTGTAAAATAATTGGTTGTATCACCACTTTTGGTCTGATTGTTCTTTTTTATTTATTTTTTTTAACGTTTATTTATTTTTGAGACAGAGAGAGACAGAGCATGAATGGGGGAGGGTCAGAGAGAGAGGGAGACACAGAATCTGAAACAGGCTCCAGGCTCTGAGCGGTCAGCACAGAGCCCGATGCAGGGCTTGAACTCATGGATGGCGAGATCATGGGCTGAGCTGAAGTCGGAAGCTTAACCGACTGAGCCACCCAGGCGCCCCTGGTCTGATTGTTCTTGTTCTCAATTCATGTGAGTATTTCTATCAGATTGGTTAATGTTATTTTACTTTGGCCTTGTGGTGTTTGATTTGTATGCATTCTAAGAACATTATGGTCTCCTGGTAGGTCTGAATTAAATGCAGCAGGAAAAGGTAAAAAATAGCTTTCCTTATGCAATTTACTTTCATAATCAACATTTATGAGTAACGAAAAGTAGAAGAAACCATGAGTGACTTCGTGGAGTTTTTCTGGAGGCTAAATTTTTTAATCATTTGGAGAAAGCCAAATCTGAGAATTATCTGCGGCAGCAAAATACTACAAAAGGTAAAATCGTATATGTATTGGTCAGAGATGTCCAGAGAAACAGAATCAATAAGATGGATACATTTATATACTTATAAATATATCTATCTATATCTATATGTATATCTATACAGAAATTTATTATAGTGAATTGTCTCCTGTGTTTATAGAGGCTGAGAAGTCCCAAGATCTTCAGCTGGCAAGCTGGAGAACCAGGAGAGCTGGTTCCCAAAGCCAGCAAGCTTGACATCCAAGCAAAGCCACTGTTTCAGTCTGAGTTTGAAGGCTGGAAAAGAAAGACCAATGTTGTACCTCAAGAAGTCAGGAAGGATGAGTCCCCTCTTACTCAGCTTCTTGTTCTATTCAGGTCTTCAGTTGATTGAATGAGGCCTGTCCATACTAGGGAGGATAAACTGCTTTACCTAGTCTGCTTTCCTCAGTTTACACATAAAATTAATAATCACGGTATATAAGAAAGCATTCCTTCAAGAATCCCCTGGTGCTGCTAGAATTCTGTTCAGCAATGATCAAGAGCCTCAGCTGACACAGATTCTTTCTATAGGGTAGAAAATAAGCATATATCTGTACTTATCCATTTGTCACTTTTAACTGGGTAACAGAAGATACCTGATGATCAGCATTCAGTAAAAAAAGATGTGACAACTTTCAGATACAACTAAAGCAAGTTTTAATTTACTTTTTAAGAAAAGAAGGCAGCTGTTAGGCATTCCTTTCAGCTGGCATTTGAAGAGTTCTGTGGTTCTACTCAGTAAAACAAGGATAACTACTAAAAACTATAAAATAAAGTCCGAACACTGAAAAATCTACACATTTTTCCAAGGGCATACAGCAAATGAAGAAACATTTATTCAAGAAAATCTCTTAAGGGGCACCTGGGTGGCTCAGCTGGTTAAGCATTGGACTTTGGCTCAGGTCACGATCTCATGGTTTGTGAGTTTGAGCCCCACGTTGGGCTCTGTGCTGTCAGTGGAGAGCCTGCTTTGGATCCTCTATATCCCTCTCTCTGCCCCTTCCCTGCTCTCTCTCTCTCTCTCTCTCTCTCTCTCTCAAAAATAAGTAAACATTAACATTTTTTTTAAAAAAGAAAATCTCTTAAAACTGAGTAATAACAGTAAGAGTCTGTGGCACATAAGCCATGACCAGCCTTCTCCCCATCAACTTGACAGAAGCTCTACTTGTAGTGAGTGTGGCCAAGAAGATGGGGCTCTCTCTCTCCTGAGTTTCTGATCAAGGAATATGGTATATCATCAGGAGGGGCAGGTATCCAGCACTTTTCATTCTCTCAAACTCTGAGTTGAAGAGGCTCCTGTACTGTTGAGTGTGACTGAGAGGTCAGAGTTCCCTTCATCCACCCAACCACCACTCATGGGGCAGAAGATCTTCCCTGGGCATATCAGGCCAAGGATACTGAGGTCCCCGATGTGCTTGTCTTAGTTCGCTTGTAGAACAGAGGTTCTAAGCCAAGAGAAGTAAGCCAAGAAAAATCAGAGGCTGCCACACTTGCCCAGAGTTTGAAAATTTTGCTCAAGGAGAGAGACAATCCAGAAAGAAAGATCAATCTGAAGTTCTCCCCAAAGGTACTAATTTTATTTGAGAAAAAAAAATGTGAGGAAGTTTAAACCTAAGGATGCTCTCAAAAATAATGGAAATCTAAAAAATGGAAATTTTGGTGGAAGCAAATAAGAGGTGGCAGGTAATTGCTCTAAATTAAAAGCAGTAAGTGGAATCACAGACTGGCTAGTTTAACCAGTGAGAACTGCAGAGGGACAGCCAAGAAAGAGCCTTCTTCAGGTTAGAACAAACCTCAACGACTGGTCCTAACAACTACTACTGCCAGAATTTAATTGGATGAGTTTATGGAACAATTTATGTCCAAGGACATTGTTGACAACAGTAGAACAATTAGTGGAGTGAAACGGATGTGATACTAAATGAGGCAGACATTTTAACAGAGAGGTAGGGAAAGGGACAAAGAGAGTTCTGCTAAAACCATGTTGTGGTTTTGTGGCTGTGATGAACAGGCTGGGTGGCTCATTTGGTTAAGCATCCAACTCTTGGTTTTGGCTCAGGTCATGGTCTCACAATTTGTGGGTTCGAGCCCCCCGCATCGGGCTCTGTGCTGGCAGCACAGAGACTATTTGGGGTTCCCTCTCTCCCTCTCTCTCTGCCCTTTCTCTGCTCTCTCTCTCTGTCTGAAATAAACAAATAAGCATTAAAAAGAAAAGTGTGAGAGAGGGAGACACAGAATCCAAAGCAGGTTCCCGGCTCCACACTGTCAGCACAGAGACTGACTGGGGGCTTGAACTCATGAACCTTGAGATCATGCCCTGAGCCAAAGGCAGACACTTAACCAACTGAACTAAATACAGAGAATAAACTGAGAGTTGCTGGCTGGGGGGATGGGCTAAATGGGCACGGGAGGACACTCGTTGGGATGAGCACTGGGTGTTATATGTAAGTGATGAATCACTGGGTTCTTCTCCTGAAACCAATACTACACTGTATATTAATTAACTTGAAAAGAAAAGAAAAGAAGCCCCAGAGAAGGGGGATAGGAATTAGTATCCAGGGTTTCTACAATGTGTTACCTAAAATTTCCAGTTTTTAACAAGAAGATATAGGATGTGCAAAGAAATAGGTGTGACCCACGTATAGGGAAAAATGTAGGCAACAGAAGCTGCCTGTGTGAGGAACCAGATGTCAGGTTTAACAGAATTTAAGGCAGCCATTATATGCGTCCAAGGAACTAAAAGGAAACCATGGTTTCCTAAACCATGGTTTCCCTTCCTAAAAGAAGAAAGGTAGGGGCACCTGGGTGGCTCAGTCGATTAAGCGTCCGACTTCGGCTCAGGTCATGATTTCATGGTTCCTGGTTTTGAGCCCCGTGTTGAGCTCTGTGCTGACAGCTCAGAGCCTGGAGCCTGCTGATTCTGTGTCTCCCTCTCTCTCTGCCACTCTTCTGCTTGTGCTCTCTATCAAAAATAAATAATTGTAGAAAAAAAAGCATTTTAAGAAGTAAAGGTATGATGATGGCATTTCATCAAATAGAGAATATCAATAAAATATATAAATTATAAAAATGAATAAAATTGAAATTCTGGAGTTGAAAATACAATAATTGAAATGAAAAATTCACTCAAGCTTAACAGTAGTTTTGAACTGGAAGAAGAATCAAACCTAGGGATAGATCAGTAAAGATTATACAGAAAAACGGAGACAAAAAATGAAGAAAAAATGAACAGAACCTCAGAAAAATGTGGGAAACCACTAAGCACATCTATATATGTGTATTAGGGGTACCAGAAGGAGAGGTGAGAGAAGCCAAAACAAAAACAAAAATCCAAAGAAATAGTGGCTGAAAACTCCCAAAATTTGATGAAAATCATTAATCTACATTTCTAAGAAGTGTAACAACTTCCATGTAAGATATAGTGAAAGATTCACCACAACACATCATTGCAAATATGATAAAATCCAGAGAGAGAAAATCTTGAAATCAAAAGAAAAATGACTTGTTATGTACAAGGGAACACTAATAAGATTAACTGCTGACAGAAACAATGGGAGTTATAAGAACACAACTGTCCAGATTCAGTAATGCTGAAGTACATAAGTCATAACTTTATAAAGCTGCAGCCCCAGAAAAGAACTTCCACATATGGCAAATTATGAGGCAGTACTTTCTAATCCTGTGTGCATTGTAGGCATCACTAATCAATCCCAATCCTCTTCCCCTTTGAATATAGTTTTGGCCTCGGAATCCTGACAACCAACCATCCAGGTGCCCACTGCCAGTCAACCGGAGCATGCATAAGAAATGAAATACAGTTTTTATCATGCTAGCCTCATTTCACAGGTGAGGAAACCCAGGGCTAGAAGCCACAGGGAGTTAAAGGCAAAAGCAGAAGTAGCCCCCAAATTTCCTGACAACTGGTCCACAGTACCACTTCTCATTTGTTCAGATCCAGCCATTATCCCAGGTCCTTTTAACTTTGTATCTCAGGAGTTTTGTGAATTTTAACCAACCAACCAACCAACCTTGTTTGTTCTACACCATATGAACGGAGAGCTTGAGGACTGGAGCATTTATGCTTGAAAAGAAATGATTCATTGGTACAGAGGATATATATATCTTAAAAAACTCAGACTTCCGTGGGATTTCCCTGGGGTTCAAAGCTTTGTTCCTGAAGCACATTTTTCATCTTTCTGAAGGTAGTGGAATTAGCTGAGATAAAGTAGCTTCCTGCCATCCTTCCCCCTCACACAGGGGACCTCTTGCTGGTGAGACTAAGCATTACTAGTACTTCAGAAGGAGTACTAAATGTCCATGGGTAAAGCCTCTCATTTGTCTCCAGTTTTGAAGATGGAACTAGCCGGGGTAACTGGTCCCTGAAGTTAGCAAACTATAGCAAGTGTGTAATTAATTCATACTTATTAATACACCCGCCAACAGGAATTTGACAACCTAATGTACCTCTTGCCTTTAGGTTTTTACTTATTTAGTTAGGTTTCTCCCTCTCTTTCCTCTCTTGGTTTGAAGAATTAGCCCTGCGAGCTCACCTGGCTTGGTAAATCAGGTGTAACAAAGAGCCTCTTGCCCCTGCCCAAATTGATTGGGAAATGTCAGTGATTGAGTGAGTATGAATCACAGCTTACAAGGAGAATTCAACACTGCCTCTTCCCATTATCTCCACCTATCCTCTTCTCATGTAGTTCTCTGCCTCTTGCAAGTCCATCCCTGAATCCTGGAAGCTTTCTTCCTTTAAGAGGCCTACCATATGGGTGGGATGATATTGGCATTCCAGAAAGTGAGGATTGCAGCTGTTTTCTCTTGGGTGTTGACACTAATGGCAGGGGCTGCTACCACTGCATTCTACTCTCCAATCTCCTATCCATCTTACTGATGTTGCTGAGACTAGCTTACAAATGAGAACTTCTAGATAATATCTATCTCCAAGGATTCCCCAGAAGTACTTTGTAAATAGTTAACTGCTATATTTTATTTATTATTTTAGCTAAATCCACTCAGATTATTCCTACACACATCTGTGTGAAATTTGGTAGATGGAGATGTAAAAATCTGTCTCATCTGTTGGCTTCTTTTAGATGATATTCCTGTTTCTTTTCAGACAACAGCCCTTTAGGCTTGGAACAACTTGCACTGTTGATACTAGGAAGGTGGATAGCCACCAGTGGTTTCAGATGGAGCTCAAGCTTTCTTGCATTGAGATCAGGTTGCCTATTCCCGAAGCTCTGCTTTATGAGAGGCTGGAGGTATGTATATCTTGCCAGCCTCCTTGGAGTGGTGCAGCCATCTGGCATTTACCTTCTATGTGCCTTTGCTATGGTGTGTGTGCAACATACTTATTTCATTATTTCATTGCATCACTCTGGATGCCTTTACCTTCTATTTTAAGTATAAGCAAAAAGAAAACATATTATTTATTAGTTTTATTAATATTTATATTAATTTAGGGAATGGTTCTTTGCTGGCTTTATGTTTGGGGCAGTTTGGAAGTGTTTGATGTTTAATATAGGAGCAAGTGTTTCCTTTGTGATAAATCACTGAGAATGTTTTCAGAGTTGGTAAATCTTGGGCCACTCAAGTCTCTTCTAAATTGAGGGGAGAGTTTCAAGATTTAGCTGGGACTTTGTGAATGTTAAAAAATATTGACTTCACCCAGATGTTGACCATAGTCCAGTTTCAGAATTTCCATGATGCATCTCTGGACTATACTTCATGCCAAACTCATAATCTCTTTAGGGTCAATAGAAACAAACCAACAAAACCCTTTTCAGATCATTTGAAATAGTAAGCAATTGACATAGAAAACTTTATAGGAAAGGTGGAGGAGGGAATTTGTCATCTATCCCATCACAAACAACTGAAAAGAAAATCCTCTTTACACCTATTTGCTCTCCTCCAAAGCCCTTTTTCAAGTGCTTTGTCTCCGTGGGTTTCTTTCTCTTTCCCTTTTATGAGCAGCATTTGGCCTCCTCTTTTGAGATGATTTGTTGCTCCACTCTATCTCTTTATTGTTAGCTTAGCCACTGGAGTTAGGCCACTAATATTGATGTTCTCCCTTCTTCCATGGCCGCCTCTTCAATGCCTTGAGATGGGGAAGGAAGTCTTCCTTACGTCAACTCTTTATTTAATAGTGTTCAAACAGAAAGCCTTGCTTTGCCTCTTAGTTAGGCAGAGTAGTCCTTAGACCTAATATTCTTTTTGATTTATTCTTCCATTTTCCTAAAATGCTTTCTCTTATAGAATCTGCAACAAGTCCTGGAGACCTGGATGAGAGAACATGAGTGATGACACACAGAGAAATGATTTAAAAATGTCCCTTCCAACTGACAGTCAACCAGAAGCTATGAACTGAGTTTGAACTATGTGGACTCATAGGACATATGATGAAAGCCAAGCTACCTTTACAAAATTAGAACCTCTGGTTGTTTGAACATCCTGAATCTTCCACACTCAGCTAGAAGTGCTTTTCATCACCTGTCTCTTTTTGTGGCAACAACTGTTGCCATTGTCATTGCCAAACACCATCAAAATGGATCAGACAACCTGCTGATATGGCTGCGCAGGTGAAAACAGATGCTGTCACCAACTTTTTAGAACATCTGCAGGGAGAAGCATTGCCATTAAGGATTTTAACGTTCAAGTCAAGTTTAGAAGCTAAAAACTCTGTGATATAAGGGTTAAAATTAAGCAGCTGGTGGTGCACAGGTAACATGGCAGAGACCCAAGGAACATGTTCAGTGAAGACTGGAGAAACAAAAGCTCAGACCTGAGTTTTCCTGATGGTACTGATTGTGATTGTCTTGATCCTCATGAAGATGAGAAGTGACATATAGCTACAGTAATATGGTTTTGAAAAATTCTTAAAATTATTTAAAGAAGAGAAGCCACTTTTTAAAGATTTTTAAAAATTTAATCTGAGAGAGACAGAAAGAGAGAGAGAGAGAATGAGCAGAGGAGGGTCAGAGAGAGACAGGGGACAGAGGGTCTGAAGTGGGCTCCGTGCCAATAGCAGAGAGCCTGATGTGGGGCTTAAACTCACGAACCATAAGATCATGACCTGAGACGAAGTCAGACGCTTAACCAACTGAACCACCCAGGTTCCCCTAGAGGAACTAGTTTTTAAAGGCCCTGAACAAAAATTTAAAGATAGTATTTTTTCTGGGTAAACATATCTAATTTCTATACATTATATGCAGTATCAGATTGAACAATGTAAAATTGCAATAATGCAACTTTTTTGACTTAAAACAATGGCATTTCCAAATATTCCTATGAGTCTTCTGGTAGTTCTGAATGGTTGGGGGTGCTATGGATGCTCTCTTTGTTGGAGTCGCTTGAGGTCCTGCTCTTGGTCCTCTCCTGACTTGGTACAGAATATATTCAGAATGTCATTCCCAATACTAATAGCTGCCATGAACTAGTCTTGCTGCCATACATTAATTGGAAGAAAATAAGAACAACAATAATAATAACATGAATACATGTATATATTTTAGTTTCCAATTTTAATTCCAGTATATTAACATATGGTGTTATATTAGTTTCAGGGGTATAATATATTGATTCAACAATTATATACATTACTCAGTGCTCATCAAAATAAGTGTACTCTTAACCCCCTTCACCTATTTCACCCATCCCTTTATGCTACCTTCCCTCTGGTAACCATAAGTTTGTTCTCTATAGTTAAGAGTCTGTTTCTTGGTTTGTCTCTTTCTCTCTCTGTCTCTCCCTTTCTCCTTTGTTTATTTGTTTTGTTTCTTAAATTTCATGTATGAGTGAAATCATATGGTGTTTGCCTTTCTTAGACTGACTTATTTTGCTTAGCATTTACTGTCTAGCTCTATCCATGTTGTAGCAAATGGCAAAATTTCATTCTTTTTTATGGCTAGATAATATTCAGTTGTATATAGATATACCACATCTTTTTTATCCGTTCATATATTGATGGACCTTTGGGCTGCTTTCATAATTTGGTTATTGTAAACAAGCTGCAATAAACACAGGGGTGCATGTATCCCTTTGAATTAGTGTTTTTGTATTTCTTTTTGCAAGTACCCAGTAGTGTGATATTGGATCATAGTGTAGTTCTATTTTTAACTTTTTGAGGAACCTCCATACTGCTTACCACAATGTCTACATCAGTTTGCATTCTCACCAATAGTGCAAGAGGGTTCCTTTTTCTCCACAGCCTCACCAACAGTTGTTTCTTGTGTGCTTGATTTTAGTCATTTTGATAGGTATGAGGTGATATCTCACTGTAGTTTTGATTTGCATTTCCTAGGTAATGAGTGATGTTGAGCATCTCTTCATGTGTCTTTTGGCCATCTGTATATCCTCTTTGGAGAAATATCCGTTCATGTTTGCTGCCCATTTTTAAATTAGATTATATGGTGGTTTTTTTTTTTTTTTTAGTTTTGTAAGTTCTTCGTATATTTTGGATACTAACACTTTAAAGTGGATATGTCATTTGCAAACATCTTCTCCCATTCAATAGGTTGTCTTTTAGTTTTGTTGACTGGTTCCTTCACTGTACAGGAGCTTTTTATTTTGATATGGTCCCAATAGTTTATTTTTGCTTTTATTTCCTTGCCTCAGGAGACAATATCTACAAAAATGTTGTTATGGCTGATGTTAGAGAAATTACTGTTTGTGCTCTCTTCCAGAATTTTTATGGTTTCAGGTCTCACATTTAGGTCTTTAATCCATTTTAAGATTATTTTTTGTATGGTGTAAGAAGATGGTCCAGTTTCATTTTTTTGCATGTAGCTGTGCAGTGTTCCCAACACCATTGTTGAAGGTTCTCATTGCATATTCTTGCCTCTTTTGTCAAAGATTAATTGACCACATAATCACGGGTTTGTTTCTGGCCTTTCAATGCTGTTTCATTGATCTATGTGTTTCTTTTTGTGTCATTACCATACTGTTTTAGTTACTACAGCTTTATAATATAACTTGAAATCTGGAATTGTGATACTTCCTGCTTTGCTTTTTTTTTTGCAAGATTGATCTGGCTATTTGGGGTCTTTTGTGGCTCCAAACAGATTTTAGGATTATTTATTCTAGTTCTATAAAAGAATGCTGGCTCCAGAGCCTGATTCATCCCACAGAATGCTATGCTCTCTCTTCATTGAAAAAGTATAGGAAACAGCTAATAGGGCCTCCACAATGGCAATAGCAGTTGGGACAGAGATGAGGTGACTGATATGACAAGTACTAATGAATTAGAACTGATAGGATTTGGTCTCAGTTAGATGTGGGGAGTAAGGAAAAGAGACAAGGATGATGAGTCCCTGGTTCCTGGTTGATGCTGGAAGAAGAATGCTTGTGCTATTCTATAATAAGGGGAAGATACAAAAAATGGAAACTGGTGCTGTATTATGATTTCAGTTTTGTACATGTGATGGGTTTGAATTATCTGGGGGAAATCAAGTTTCCCATTAGACAATTGAGTACACAAGTCTAAGCTCCAGGGAGAAGATAAGGCCTAATAGGACTAGGTAGAAGTCATCAGTATGTAAGTAGAGATGAAATTGTGAACATGAATATAATCCCAGAAAGAGCAGTGTAAGTTTCCATGGTTTAGACAGGCAAAGAGAACTCCAGTACTCTGGGGGATTCCTCTGTCAAAAAGAAAAGAATCAGGTTGTTGGGAATATTAAAACTGCAGAGAGAATATGGTGGATCATTGACATTGTTGAACAGAATGATAGAACCCCAGGAAGTGTCAACATATAAGGGCTGTCAGAGGCAGAGGAGCTGAGTCAGCAACTGAAAGTGACAAATAGCAGCCAGGGATACAAAAGGAGAAAGCTGTGATAGAGGAGTCAAGAAATGAGTTTCAAGGATAATGAAGTAGCTAATGGTATCAAATGTAGGAGAGAGGTCCAGAATTCTAACAAGATCAGGAGAATGTACATTGAATTTGACAATGGAGCTCACAGGGACCTTTCTTGGGTGACAGGGGAGTGTTAGGGGTGGAGTATTTGAATCCTTGCTACAGTGAGTGAATTTGCATAACAAAATTAGAGATAATTTAATTATCGTGAGTAAGTTGGAAGTGACAGAGAAGAGCTTTAGAAAGGTAGGTTGAGAGGTTTACATGGCTGAAGGAGAGTTTTAAAAAGATCTTGAAGATTTTAAGGAAGGAGATAAGGAAAACAGATAATAAGTTAGGTTGTAGTCTTAGTCTTAGAAAAAGTAAGATTTAGGAAGAGAGAAAACTCTTCCATTGGCAATGGAGGGGAACATGGTGAGATGAGTTCAGATACTGATACATACACAGATGTGGGGACAAGAAGATTAATTAATTCATGTCTCATATTTCATTCTGGGCCCCATTTGCTTTTTCTTCTGGGTCTTCTTTTTATTCTGGGTCTATAGCATCATTTTTACTATGTCTTCTGCTCTCATTTAAGTTCTAATGTTTGGGGCTTTGTTTTTCATACTATACTTGAGTTGGATTATAATATGAGAAACAATGTTTCCAAACTTTTATTTTGTATCATGGTGTTCTGGTAAAAATTCAATAAATGTCAAAGAAGCAGAGAGTTATAATACTCAATTATTATTAATGGGATTCATTATGTCATGCAAGATTGCTTTACTGAAAGACATTTTCCCCTCAAGATTCTAATTTTCATTTAATTTGTAAAGGTTTTCATACACACATAAAAATAAATGATAATTCACAATATTACTTCTAACTAGACCACTTTCTCAACCATACACAAAAATAAACTCAAAATGGATAAGACCTAAATATTAAACCTGAAACCGTGAAAATCCTAGAAGGAACCACAGGCAGTAATTTCTTTGACATTGGCCAGAGCAACATTTTCCTAAGTATGTCTCCTCAAGCAAGGGAAACAAAAGCAGAAATAAACTATTGGGACTGTACCAAAAATAGAAAGCATTTGCACAGTTAGGAAAACCATCAACAAAACAAAAATGTTACCTACTGAATGGGAGAAGATATTTGCAAATAATATATCTCATAAAGGCTTAATATCCAAAATAAGGAATTTATACAACTCAACACCAGAGAACCCCAAATATTCTGATTACAAATGGAGAGAGGACCTGAAAAGACATTTTTTCAAAGAAGACATCCAGATTGCCAACAGACACATGAAAAGATGCTCAACATCACTAATCATCAGAGAAATGCAAATCAAAACCAGAATGAGATATCACCTTGTCAGAATTGTTAGCATCAAACACATGAGAGATAACAAATGTTGGTGAAGATGTGGAGAAAAGGGAATTCTCATGCACTGTTGGTGGGAATGCAAACTGGTACAGCTACTGTGGGCAATAGTATGCAGGTTCTTCAATAAAAAAATAAACTAAATGTAAATGGACTAAATGCTGTAATCAAAACACATAGTGTATTAGAATGGATACAAAAAACTCCAAGATCCATGTATATGCTGCCTATAAGAGACTCATTTGAGACCTAAAGTCACCTGCAGATTGAAAGTGAGGGGATGGAGACCCATCTATCATGCTGATGGATGTCAAAAGAAGGCTGGAGTAGCCATACTTATATCAGACAAGCCAGGTTTTAAAACAAAGACTGTAACAAGAGATGAAGAAGGGCATTATATAACAATTAAGAGGTTTATTCATCAAGATCTTACAATTTTAAATATTTACGCCCCCATTTTGAAAGCACCCAAATATATAAATAAGTTAATAACAAACATAAAGAAAATCATTGATAATAATACAACAATAGCAGGGGACTTTAAAATCCTACTTACAGCAATGCACAGATCTTCTAAGCAGAAAATCAACAAAGAAACAATGGCACACTGGACCAGATGGACTTAACAGACATATTCAAACATTTCATCCTAAAGCATCCTAAATACACATTCTTCTCGAATGCACATGGAACATTCTCCAGATCACATTCTGTGCCACAAATCAGCCCTCAGCAAGTACAAAAAGCTCTAGAACATACTATGCATATTTTCATATCACAACGCTATGAAACTTGAAGCCAACCACAAGGAAAACTTTGGAAACCCCTCAAATACATGGAAGTTAAAGAACATCTTACCAAAGAATGAATGCATTAACCAGGAAACTAAAGAAGAAATTAAAAAATACATGGAGGCAAATGAAAGTGAAAACATGACAGTCCAAGACCTTTGGGATGCAGCAAAGGCAGTCCTCAGAGGGAAGTATATTGCAATTCAGGCCTATCTCAAGAAGCAAGAAAAATCCCAAATACACAACCTAACCTTATACCTAAAGGAGCTAAAAAAGAAAGAGCAAATAAAGCCTAAAGCCAGCAGAAGGAAAATAATAAAGATTAGAGCAGAAATAAATGATAAAGAAAGAAAGAAAGAAACAAACAAAAAAAAAACCCCACAGTAGAACAGATCACTGAAACTAAGAGCTGATTCTTTGGAAGAATTAATAAAATTGATAAATTCCTAGTCAAACTTACCAAAAAGAAAAGAAAAAGGACCCAAATAGATAAAATCATGAATGAAAGAGGAGAGATCACAACCAATATCACAGAAATACAATTTTAAGAAAGTATTATGAAAAATTATATGCCAACAAACTGGGCAATCTGGAATAAATGGACAAATTCATAGAAACATATGAACCACAAAAACTGAAACAAGAAGAAATAGAAAATTTGAACAGAACCCATAACCAGCCAAGAAATTGAATCAGTAATCAAAAATCTCCCAACAAACAAGAATCATAGGCCAGATGGTTTCCCAGGGGAATTCGACCAGCTATTTAAAGTTAGTACCTATTCTTCTCAAACTGTTCCAAAAAATAGAAATGGAAGGAAAACTTCCAAACTCCTTATGGAAGGTCAGCATTACCTTGATTCCAAAACTAGACAAACCAGACTAAAAAGGAGAATTGCAGGCCAATACCACTGATGAACATGGATGCAAAAATTCTCCACAAGATATTAACAAATTGAATTCAACAGTACATTAAATGAATTATTCACTATGATCAAGTGGGACTTATTCCTGGGCTCCAGGTCTGGTTCAATATTTGCAAATCAATCAACATGATACACCACATTAATAAAAGAAAGGTTAAGAACCATATGATCCTGTTTATACATGCAGAAAAAGCATTTGATAAAATGCAGCATCCATTCTTGTTAAAAACCTTCAACGAGGTAGGGATAAATGGAACATACCTCAACATGCTAAAGGCCATATATGAAAGATCTACAGCTAATATCATCCTCAATGGGAACAAACTGAGAGACTTTCCCCTAACGGTCACGAATAAGACAAAGATGTTCACTCTCACTATTACTAATTAACATAGTATGGAAGTCTGTGCCTCAGCAATCAGACAACAAGAAGAAATAAAAGACATCCAAATCAGCAAGGAAGAAGTCAAACTTTCACTTTTGCAGACGACGTGACACTCTCTGAAGAAAACCCAAAATGCTCCACCAAAAAAATTGCTAACACTAATATATTAATTCAGCAAAGTTGCAGGATATAAAATCAACGTGCAGAAATCTGTTGCATTTTTATACACCAATAATGAAGCAGCAGAAAAAGAAATCAAGGAATTAATCCCATTTGCAATTGCATCAAAAACCATACGTTACCTGGGACTAAACCTCACTAAGGAGGTAAAAGATCTGTATTCAGAAAATTATAGAACACTTATGAAAGAAATGGAAGAGGTCAAAGAAATGGAAAGCATTACATGGTCATGGACTGGAAGAACAAACATCGTTAAAATGTTTATACTACCCAAGGAAATCAACACATTTAAATGCAATCCCTTTGAAAATACCATCAGCATTCTTCACAGAGCTAGAACGAACAATGCTAACATTTGTATGGAACCACAAAAGACCCTGAATAGTCAAAGCCATCCTGTAAAAGAAAAATAAAACTGGAGGCTTCACAATTCTAATTTCAAGCTATATTACACTATATTACAAAGCTGTAGTCATCAAGACAGTATGATACTGGCACAAAAGCAGATACATAGATCAATGGAAGATAATAGGAAACCCAGAAATGGACCCACAACTATATGGTCAGCTAGTCTTCGACAAAACAAGAAAGAATATCCAATGGAAAAAAGACAGTCTCTTCAACAAATGGTGTTGGGAAAACTGGATGGAAACATGCTGAAGAATGAAACTGGACCATTTTCTAGCACCTTACACTGAAAAATAAATTCAAATGGATGAAAGACATAAATGTGAGACAGGAAACCATCAGAATCCTAGAGAACACAGGCAGCAACCTCTTTGACCTCGGCTGCAGCAACTTCTTACTCGACATGTCGCCAAAGGCGAGAAAACAAAAACAAACATGAACTATTGGGACTTCATCAAGATAAAAATCTTCTGCACAGCGAAGGAAACAATCAACAAAACTAAAAGGCAACCTAAAGAATGGAGAAGATTATTGCAGATGACATATCTGATAAAGGGTTAGTATCAAAATCTGTAAAGAACTTATTGTACTCAACACCCAAAAAACAAATAACCCAGTTAAGAAATGGGCGGAAGACATGAATATACACTTTTCCAAAGAAGACATTCAGATGGCTAGCAGACACATGAAAAGATGCTCAACATCACTCATCATCAGGGAAATACAAATCAAAACCATAATGAGATACCACCCCATACCTGTCTGAATGGCTAAAATTAACCAACACAAGAAACAACAGGTGTTGGCAAGGATGCAGAGAAAGGGGAACCCTCTTGCACTGCTGGTGGGAATGCAAACTGGTTCAGCCGCTCTGGAGAGCAGTATGGAAGTTCTTTAAGAAACTGAAAATTGAACTACCCTACAATCCAGCAATTACACTATTAAGTATTTACCCAAAGGATACAAAAATACAGATTTAAAGGCATACATGCACCGTAATGTTTTTAGCAGCATTATCAACTATAGTGAAACTATGGAAAGAGCCCAAATGTCGATCAACTGGTGAATACATAAAGAAGATGTGTGTGTGTGTTATATACATATATAACACACACACACACACACACACACACACACACACGTATATATAGTATATATAGACACAATGGAATATTATTCAGCTATCAAAAAGAATGAAATCTTGCTATTTGCAATGACATAGATGGAGCTAGAATATATTATTCTAAGCGAAATAAGTCAATCAAGGAAAGACAAATACCATATGATTTCAACCACATGTGGAACTTAGGAAATAAAACAGATGAACATATGAGGGGGGAGGAGAAAAGAGGGGAACAAACCACAAGATATTCTTTTTTTTTTTTTTAACGTTTATTTATTTTTGAGGCAGAGAGAGACAGAGCATGAACGGGGGAGGGTCAGACAGAGGGAGACACAGAATCTGAAATAGGCTCCAGGCTCTGAGCTGTCAGCACAGAGCCCGATGCGGGGCTCGAACTCACGGACCGCGAGATCATGCCCTGAGCCGAAGTTGGCTGCTTAACCGACTGAGCCACCCAGGCTCCCCAAACCACAAGATATTCTTAATGATAGATAACAAACTGTGGGTTGACGGAGGCAGGTGGTTGGAAGATGAGTTAGATGGCTGATGGGTACTAAAGAAGGCGTTTGTGATGAGCACTGGGTGTTGTATGTGAGTGATAAATAATTGAATTCTACTCTTGAAACCAATATTGTACTGTATGTTAACTAAATTTTAAATAAAACAAAAAATATGAAAGAAAATGAAAGAATAAAAATAGAATACATTTTCATTTTGGATCCTTGGTTTTAGAGAATGTTATAAGCCAGTGAAACTAGTAGACTTTTTTTTTTTTTAATGTTTATTTCTGAGAGAAAGTAAGACAGAGCGTGAGCAGGGGAGGGGCAGAGAGAGAAGGAGACAAAGAATCTGAAGCAGGCTCCAGGCACTGAGCTGTCAGCAGAGACTGATACGGGGTTCGAACTCGTGAACTGCAAGATCATGACCTGAGCTGAAGTTGGCCGCTTAACCGACTGAACTAGCCAGGCTCCCGAAATTAGTAGCCTTTGATCATGTAGCATCTGCTAGCTAAATTTGGTGTTAGATTCTTTAAATATATTGTCTAATTTTCCTTACAAACTTCGTGTATGTCCTGTTTTTACCATTGGAGAGATAATTATTGAAGATTACATGCTGGGAGGCTTAGGAGGAGTACTTTAAAAGTACTTTAGGGGTGCCTGGCTGGCTCAGTCAGTAGAATGTACAACTCTTGATCTCAGAGTTGTGAGTTCAATCCCCGTGTTGGGTGTAAAGATTGCTTAAAAATAAAATCTTTTTTAAAAAGCATTTTCATTGCTTTAAAAAAAGACAGCTTATTAAAAAAAATCCAGAAAAACAAGCATACAGAAGTATATACAGTAGGGATTATCTTTTTTTAGAGTTAAACAAATAATCTTCTAGGCCATTATCAGTTCTCTCTCTCTCTTCCTCTGTATGTATGTGAAGTATATATATATATATATATATATATATATATATATATATAGTTTTTAGAACTTATTAAAAAGAGTAATCACTCAATATATCCAATTCGGCAATTTGCTCCCACTCTATATTCATATATTTTTTCTCCTCTGACAACTTAAAATGCAAAATAATTTTACCTATTACTACTCCCTCCAATCATCTACTTCTGATCTGTTTATGCATAGGCCAATAGTCATAGGATTCAGAAAAACATCATCTGGACCAAGGACCAACTTCCTAAAAACTTCTAATAATAAAACAGTCTTTTGATAATAATATTTTTTATTGAAGTTTTTGTCCCTTTTTTTTGAGTGCCATTTTAAACATGAGCTTTAGTTATAAGCTTTTTTATATAAAAGTGACCAGATGTGTCAAACTTGTCTTTCCCTAAATTCAAACTGTGATGGACAGGTGGCTGGAAGATGATATAAAAATAAAACATATATATAGAAGTCATCACTTGGTTTTGTTTGGAAGGACACAAATTTTCATAACTTTTTACCTTTTACTGCTCACAGCACCCTGGCCTGCAATTTATGCTCTGTCTACTAGACAAGGTTAGAGTAGCCAGATGTCCCAGATTTCAATGGAGATAAATGGTGAAGTTTTACCCTGCACCATAACAAAGAACTACTCTATGATTTACAAAGTAATTATTGGGGCCATAAGATTAGCAATTTCCCATAGTGGAGTTGAGATCATTCTCCCCTTCCCCCCAGGGTGATTAGTTTCTGAGATATTATTTGTTTGGACACTGTTAACAGTCTTGGTCTAACATTTCCTAGTGGATTATTTTAAATGGAAAAAGAACAGCTGATAAACTGTGAACTATGACCTCTTAGTTAAATAGGATCCAAAAGGAAATGAGGAGAAGCATTCAGAATCTTCCCAGATTATATTCAAAAGTTAGTCTATTTCTTATTAAAAAATCTTTGCCTCTATACCTATCTTATTTTCTCTCCTTCCACTTAAAACCCTGAAAATAACTTGCTACTTCTTACTTCTGTTCTTTTGATTTTTGATGTATCTTTTCCTCTTCCTGTTCTTACCAGCTTCATTGTCATCCAACATGCCCACTTTCCCCACTGGTTTTGTGGTTCTGAGTGGAAATTTTTTTCTCACTTTTTTTTGAGCCTGAAATCCCAATCCTGGTAAAATGCCCTAACAATTGACCATTTATCATAAGAGAGCATTTGAGAATTTTCCTAGTCTCATGCCTGAGGAAAAAGAAAGGAACAGATTTTCTCGTGGAGCCTTGTGGTACCTCAGATGCCTCCTAAAGTCTGGAGACTCTGGCCAAGGGAGAGAAAATCTTCCTTTGACTTGGCTTGCTGTATTCAGTCTGTAAGCTGATTTGGTCTTCTGCCACTTCCTCTTGTGTCATTCTCTATATCTCGAAGTTAGTGGTTGAGAGCACTATCCATTTAGACAAGTGGCAGCTCATAAAAAAGAAAGTGAGATTTGGAAATGAAGCCCAGGGACCTAATATAGTTATTGTAGTAGCAATTATTTCTATAGTTCTTAGAAGTTGGGAAGACTGTCAATATGAATTTTGTAAGATACTTGGTAATAAGTGTTAATTTGAACTAGCATGATGTGTGGGATGTAGCCTATGATTGAGACACAACTTTGTTTTTGTCTCCCATCTCCTAGTAACTTGCACCTATCCCTGGATGAAAACTCCAGCCAACCCAGGACTCTTCTGGTCACTCTCAGGTAATAACATTGCCATAGTCGTTTAAGTTGCAAACACAATCTTAATTCAGCAATTGGAATGCCTAATGTTAGCAGTTGGAATAAATCAAAATGCTGACAGTTTAAAACATGAAGAAATTTCACCTTTACCATTAAATTCTTGTTATGGTATTACATTTTCCTCCCTTTACCTCCCCCCTGCCCCATGCTGGCTGCTTGCAAGGGGAAAAGGGGATGTGCTGTTTCTTCACTTTTCACAAAAGTGAAAGATATTTAGCTTTGTGAATAATTCCCCTTTGCCTTCCAGACTCATCAACAATATTCCCTTTTTGAGAAATCTATTTCTTGCTCCTAGAGAGGTAGGATAGTATAGTATGGTTAAGAATGTGGAATTTTGTGTCTGATTGGGATTAAGCTTCTAACTTGGGGAAATTTCCCTCCTCTGAACTTCAGTTCCTGGTATGTTAAATAAAAACACCTCATTGAATTACTGTGAATATTAAATGAGTTTGTGAGTGAGAATAGCCAAATATAATGTCTGGCAGATATTTACTCAATAAATGTTTGATTATGGTCACTTTTTGTGTTCCAAGCCCCAACCCCTTTCTGATTGTGGTAGGTATTTCTAGTACTCTTCCATATCTGTTTTTTCTTTCCATAGCATCATTAGTCTGGGAAGATGACTCCACTCAGGCATAAGCTGGGGCAGGAGGCTAGAAGTGGACCCTGTCAGAGACCACCCATATCCCACTGGCACCTCTCATTTCCGTGCGCTCCAGTCCACTAACCAAGCACTAGCCCCATGACTCCGCCTAAGGGTTGCTTCTTGCAACTGCAGCCTGCTCTGCTGTGCATGGGATAGGCCAGTTGTAGAAGAATTATGTCCTCACCCAGTGAATACCCCAGCTCCTTTATTCCTCAGGTGGGATACTTGTAAGGCACATGTTCCACATTGTTTCTCAAAGTTTTCTGGTGTGATTGAACTCCTGTTGCCCATAGTGGAAAATTACTTGATAACATACCGTATATTGGCTTCCTTTCCTTTCCTGTAGTTGCGGATTGGGTGCATTAGCCTGCAGGATGTTTATCAAGAGTTCTTTTGGGATCAATACCTGTGCAAAGGAGGGGAAAGAAGCAGAGTAATAGAGGGAGAAGTTGGACCATAATGCAGTCCAAACAGAGCCTCCACTGACCCCTTGGGGAGCTCTGCAGTTAGAATGCTCTTCAGAGTTGTCCCGAGTTGGGGGAGTGGGTTGGGCATTTTAAACACTACATTGATTAGTCACTGGGTATGAGTTGTGCTTAGGAGGAAGCCTGACCTTGGGAGAGGCAATCTTCTTCAGACAAGGCAATCTCCAAAGAAGGCCGATGGCTGAGGCTCTTTTAGTAACACTTGAAGACTTTCTTCTTGAGGGAAACTGGACAGTGCATCACAGTGCCAAACATACCTAGGTTGCCCATTCCTCCACCAGCGTTGTCTGAGCTAATCTCCAAAATAAACCACTTGACCTTGAATCTTTTTCTCAGTGTTTGTTTCAGGGGAAACCCAAGCCAAGATAGAGCTTTCACAGTACTACTTGGAGAGCTTACTATGTGTCCACTGATGCTGCCAGTTATAGGAAACAGGGATGTGATTTCTGTCCAGGGAATCCAAAGAATAGACTGCTTTGCTGGTGGGGGCAACAGAAAGGTTACTGTGTAGCGGTTAACCTGTATCCCTTTGTTTTTGGGGAAAAGAGTGAGTGTGAGTGTTTTCCATGGAGCAGAGATGGGCCTTATGTGAGAGAGAGCCTGAGTGGGCTTGGCTAGGTCTTGACCAGCTGGCAAAGGGCCCCTGTAGCAAGAAGCTGGGGATGGACATCAGATTCCTGGGGGTATGGAGAGAGCACATGTGCCTATCCAATGTAATATAACCAAGAAGATTAATAAAAAAAAGTCTTGAATCTAATTCCTCCTGCCTACATTAATTATAGAAAACCTAATTTATTTGCACTATACAGTAACAGTGTCCAGGGGTTTTTCTGGACTGCTGATCTTTTCACATTCATCACTCCAGCTATTTGCATTCTGGCAGCCAATCCAGACTCTTTATATGAAGGATTAACTATTCCATTTCAGGGCTATACTTTCTTTTTTTACATTCCCTTTTGATTAAATCCACCACAGAGGATAATAGAATAATCAAAGTTGTACTACCTCTAGTCATGATTGTACTATTATTCTTAATCAGGGCGTTCCAAAAGACCATATTAATGATTTATATTTTCTACAGTAGACGTCACCACACAACAAATTTCATAACAGTTCACTATTTCTAATTGTATGATATTCAATCAAACATTTGGCAGCTTATTGTTTGCTTGGGTTGGTCAGACCAGGTTAACTGGAGTCCTTAAATGTTCAGTCCTTGTGCATAAGTGTTCAATCTGGGTGGTATTCCCTTGGCCAGCAACAAATGTATCATTCTGGAACATCATATAAAAACCAAATTCAGCAATGCCACAGAAGAAAAAAAAAAGTTTTAATTAACACTTTATTCTCCATCTCCCCAACTTTGGTATAAATGTTATGTGATTTCCAGAGATTTTGATTTCCATGTAGTTATATTAATCCCCAGATACATCATAAATGTTGAAAGATTTTAAAGCATCAACTTAATCCCATTTTGCCATTATATTTTTAATGAAAAAATAAAATTTTGGTGAGTAGTTAAGGAAGTGAATCAAATTCCAGTGACGTCAATATCTTCAATTTAAAAACATACCTAAACAAAAAAGCGGGCACAGTGCTTTTCAAACTTGACTATACACACAAATTGCCTAGGGGCCTTGTTAAGATGAGAGTTTTTATTTGATAGATCTGGGGTAAGGCCTGAGATTCTGCATTTCTAACAAGGTCCCAGGTGATGCTGATGTTGTTGTTTGTGGACTGTATTAGGAATAGCAAGGACACAGAAAACTTTTTAAGCCCTTGTGAGTTTAACCAAAACGTTCACTTTAACAATTCTTCATAAGCCAATTTGCATAAAGCTAGGCTAGTTACCCAACTGCTCCAGGGTTAGAGACTAACTCTCTCATTAAATACTAAGATGCCATTGATTGCTAAATGAGTCATTATTTTGTGTGCTGCTAAGAAGGGAAAATGCTGATAATTAAACTATAATGCATCCCGATTTCAGAAATGTTAAAATATGAGTTTTAGAACTGAAGAAATATGGTGATTTCTCTGATTTCTTTCCAGCTATTTATCCTCTCCTAGGTACTTTTCCTATGAGGTAAGTACTGTGATTACCTAATTTTATACAGGCTTGGAGTGAAATTACTTTAAATGGCATAGCTGGAATTTGAACCCAGATCTTTCTGAGTGGGGAGCCCATGCTCTCAACCTCTCCCCAACAGGAAGGGCTCTTGTCCCTGAAGAAAATGTTCCCCTGTGCTGTCTCCCATGGCATTCCCTTAAGGTAACTGCACCTACAATACTATCTGTGACTGCTGTATGTCCCATTTAAACACATCTTTTTCAGCTTGGCTTCTTGTATTCATCACTCTACTGAAGTGGTTTGTCTTAAACTCAACAGTGACCTCTTTACTTCCAAATCTAGCAATCTGTTCTTTCAGTTTGAATTTTCCTCGACTTAATCCCTATCTGACATAGCCTACAATTCTGTCCTTGAAACTCCCTCTTCTGTGTTTTGAGTAACTTGCTATTTATGTTTAATGCTTCTCTGGTTATGAGTAAATCTTATTTTGGCTAACCTATTTATTCTCAGCTTTTTCCTTTGCAATGGTGTATCAGAAATGTATGACAAGGATCCAGTTGGTTTCTAAATCCTCACTGAATTAAAGTGATGAATTTGGGGGTGCAAAACAAACTTTGACTTTGAAATCATGGATCTTGCTAGAACCCTCTCTTCTTTGCTCCTGTGTTGTGCATATTTTTATTATTGAGTTTACAGTGTTGTATTCTAATTATGTTCACTTGTCTTTGAATCCTACTTGATTGAAATCCTTGTGGGTAGAGATTGTATTTTATTTCTGTTCCTCCAACCCCTGTTCAACGCCTGGCATATAAATGATTCAACACTGCTGAGGCAGAACCATAATTCACTATTTTAGTGGTAAGAGAAACCGTTTCCTGATATCTTGTGTTTCAAGGAAATGTTACTTATGAGGCCTCTAGCCCAAGGAACAGATCAGTCAGGATAGATCAGGGGACTGTGGTGATGTCTTTTCTCTTTTTACATGGAGACTTCATAGGTCCCAGATTGAAATTAGTCTTGAATTATTTGCTAGTTTTTGGTAGCTAATTTGGAAGTTCTGATTTTTTCACATATGAGGGTAAAATTAGCCTTTGTCTGGACGACAAACTCTCCTATTGGAAAAAAAAACCATCAAAGGTAACCCTATAATATCCTTTAAAAGATCGTTGTATCAAAGATTGTAGGGTTAAAGATTCTGTCAAGAAATGGTTCCCAAGAATTTTGGATCAGTTGCTTTCTGGAAGTGCTCAACTTGTCCTTCTCAAGGAGCTTCTTTTCCTCATATCATCTGACTCCCTTAGCCCATTCACAGCTCAGACTAAGAGGATGTAAGTCTGGGGAAGATTAGGTCCATTATGGGCTAGCATGATGGGCTTTCATCACTCTTCAGTTTGTTGGGTCATTTTGATTAGATTTGATCCAGTTCATTGTCTGCTTCTGAAGCCAGTCATGTATATCCACAATTAATGGTAATTCAGCCATGAAACAAAGATGTTTTTTAAAAGAATTGAATTGAATATTTTTTAAAAAGAGGGCAATGACATAATCATTTACCCTACTATAAATAATTTTAATGGTTGATTTTAGAGTCCATTATACCTATTTCTCCTTTGTTTTGTCAAATGATTCAAGTTCAATCCATAAAGCACTTTTCTTTTTTTTAATTAAAAACATTTGTTTTAAGGGGAGCCTGGGTGGCTCAGTTGGCTAAGTGTCTCACTTTGGCTGATGTCATGATCTGGCAGTTCGTGGGTTTGAACCCTGCTTTGTGCTCTGTGCTGACAGCTCAGAGCCTGGAGCCTGCTTCCAATTCTGTGTTTCCCTCGCTCTCTGCCCCTCCCCCACTCCTGCACTCGCTCGTGCTCTCTCTCTCTCAAAAATAAACATTAAAAAATAAAAAAGTTTGTTTAATGTTTGTTTATTTTTGCGAGAGAGACGGAGAGCACGCTTGAGCAGGGGAGAGGCAGGCAGAGAATCTGAGGAAGGCTCTGATCTGTCAGCGCAAAGCCTGACGTGGGGCTCCAACCCACCAATGGTGAGATCATGACCTGAGCCCAAGTTGGATGCTCAACCCACTGAACCATCCAGGCGCCCTGTTATATCGCACTTTTCTTAAGCCACTAATTTGTCTGCAGAGCTGCAGCTGCAGAATGTTTTAAAAACAACCCAGGTAGCTGCAGAGGCCATAGAGAAGCATTGTGGCAGGAAGGCCAATAGAGGGCGCTGGGCTATTTGAGATAACTTTGGAAGAGATGGAGAAGTCTGTTACCAGCCTTTCAAAGAGAAGGAAAAAAAAAAAAAAAAAAAGAAGGCACACAACGTTTTTTATCTAATTCTCTGAGGAGCACAATGGAATTTTAAAAAGTGAAAATGGAAAAATTATCTTTAGGTCTGACTTCTCTGCAATAAAAATTTTCAATGCTGGCTGTTGATCAGTTACAAACATGTCATACAACCTAATGTGTACACACTCTCCTCTCTATTTCATTTTGCCAGGGGGGCGATAGTAAAGTATTTCAATTATTCAAAGATCAGACTGTGGAAGTAATTTGACTCTTGTAACTTTGTGGGTGACAGTTGGAATAAAAGAAACTCTGAATATGTAATATCTCGTTCCTAGTGAATATCGTTTTTCCTTCTGGAATTCTGCTTACCTCCAACCATTCCTTCCCTCCTATCTTCTTTCAGAAGCTGGAGTTGGTGCTTAGTTTCTATAATCTTCTTTGGGGGAACGGATTGGTAAACTTATTATTCTTGTTCCTTCTCTTAGTGTCTTTGGATACCGAGATTGATTCTTGCCCCTTGCCTTATTTTCTGTCTTTTCTCAGAGACCTCAGTTGGAGAAAGTTAGGAAGAAGGTGGCAGATAAAGGAAGCTGGGGCAGTGGAGGCTGACTGAGTTTGGAAGATATATTCAATGGCTTTCTGGTTGGTTGCTTGGGTCTCTCAATTCTTTCTCCACACTCCGCCCCCTTCGCCCCCCAAACCTGCTTTGGTCACATAGCCAAACTTCTTTATTTTAGCCCTAGCAGCTCTCTCCCTTTTCATTCCATACACATTTCTCCAGTACACTTTCAGGCCTCTGATATTTGTTGTCTCCTAAAATTGTTTCAGAGTTTTCCCTCAGATAATGTATCATGGTTACAGCTCGCTGGGTAGGTAGGCGATTTTCACTGCTAAAGGTCTAAAGCATCTCATAAAAACAACTTATGCATATATTATCAAAGAAAAGCAAAAACTTGTAATTATCTCAGACCTTTAAAATTCGTTATAGCAATATAAAAGTGCTCTTAAGCAGGGAATGCTCCATCTTTCCTTTGAATTCATCTATACTTTGTTTTAATCAAATGAATCTCACCGGTTCTGAAACAGTTAAAAATTTATAAAACCTCACTCATATTACTTCAGTGGATTCTTGCTCTCAAGTTCTTTAGGGATAATAATTTATCTTCAATAATTTATTTTGAAAAGAGTCATATGACTTAAAATAGGATGGTTGTAAGGTAATTTATTCATTTGAAGTTAGTGGCAAATAGTTGGTTAGGGCAAGCTAGCTGAAACAGAGATTGAAATATCCATTAAGGAAAAAGTTTAGAACGCTAAAATTTGACCCCCAGAATAAGCAGCAGGAAGAAGGATGGATAATGGGGAAAAGCAAATAAGAGATTTAGAATGAGATATGTTTGTTTTTGAGAATTTATCTTAAAGAGTACCTATAAAAAATTATGAAACATGAAATGAATATAAAAAGTCAAGGAAAAATGAATTATTCTCTTCTCCTGAGACAGTAAGAAATGGGTAAAGGGAGTAAAGTAATGTTAAACTTAGGACTTTTTGTAAATTACCTCTATTCCTAAAGCACATCTACACTTTTCTCTGAAAACCTAACACATTTCAATTCTCTAGCTATAAATGCCTTCATACAGGTTGTTTTAAATTTTTTTTAATGTTTATTATTTTTGAGAGAAAGACAGACAGAGTGTAAGCAGGGGAGGGGCAGAAAGAGAGAGGGAGACACAGAATCCAAAGTAGGCTCTACGCTCTGAGCTGTCAGCACAGAGTCCGACACGGGGCTCAAACCCACAAACCATGAGATCATGCATGACCTGAGCTGAAGTCAGACGTTTAACTGACTGAGCCACCCATGCGCCCCCATACAGGTTGTTTTATAATGAATTTCCAAAGGTATCCTTTACTGCACTTCAGAGTATTGTATTCTATAGGCAATTAAATCATTATTGGTCAAATTGGTATAGAAAGGGGAGCTCTCCCTTTGGATAATATATGATTGAGGTTTGGTGTAAACTCTAAAATTCTGAATTTTCATCCTCAGTAGAATTCCATTTTGGATGCATCTTTTTATTAATAATTACTTGATGCCAGTTGTGTCAGAGTTTTGTGTTTGGTCTGGGCCTACATAGTAGAAGGGCAACCATAGAAAGCCTGTTGTGACTTGAGTCTTTAGCTGTGAAATGAGGGACCCTGAATCATCCGCTCTGCTTCGTTATTAGCAGGGCCCCTAAACCTGTTTTAGGCATAGTCGTTGCAGATGTTAGTATCTTATTAATGCTATGGGAGGGGCATTGCCCTGTACGCAGATCCACCACAAGATCTGTGTTCTAGGATATACATGGTTCAGTATAAGCAGGGTAACAGAGTGTGCTGGAGTCACTTGGCAAAGTACTGGTTTTAGAGATGAGATCTAGGAGAAGAGTTGGCCCATTCAAAACCTGAGAGTGCCTACCACAGACTGTGTTCTTCTACTGATGGTACAGAAAAAGGAGGCAGAGTAAATCTACCCATATACACCACAGCCCAGGCCCTTTGCCTGTATTGTGAATGGGGAGACATGGAGTTGGGGAAAATATTAATTAATTAAAAAAGAAAGAAGAAAAAAGAAAAAAAATCCCTGAGGCTGTTTGCCTCAGTGGCCTCAGGTAATCTGTATATTCTCTTTGGGAGGCTGGGACGTTGAGAGGAGTGGTTGTAGGATAGAAGTAGAGGGATGCTGATTGCAGGAACCAGAGGTATTTCCCTCTTGGTGGAAGCTTGGTTGATTTGGAGAATATGACAGATGCTTTGGGTTTGG
This sequence comes from Acinonyx jubatus, assembly GCF_027475565.1. Classification (NCBI taxonomy): domain Eukaryota; kingdom Metazoa; phylum Chordata; class Mammalia; order Carnivora; family Felidae; genus Acinonyx; species Acinonyx jubatus. The sequence continues at coordinate 48,435,677 of NC_069386.1, forward strand.
AAGTAAGACCTAGAGTAGATGGAATGGACTACAGTCCTTCAAATAAGAAAGCTGAGTGCTGGGGAGGAGGGGGGATTGGAGTCATTAATTGGCATTTTGGTAGGAGTTTATGGTGTGTAGGCAATAACCCTAAAATCTTCATTCTTTGGCCTCTTCCTTCTCCTGAAGGCTTGGGAGAGGTGTCTTGAAATTACAATAAGAAATTAGTAGAGCCAAGAGTTCTACTTTTAGGTAGAAATGAAGTTTTGTTGAGGAATTGTCATCATTTCCAAGGAAGTCATGAGTGGCAGAACAATAGCCAAATATTCCAGACTAGTAGTGTGAGAAGGTACCTGAAAGCAGAATATCTCTGAGGGGTACTGGTGTCCCCCCACCCCTTCCACCCTTGGCAGAGCATGTCTGATTTTGGCTGGTTGCGCCTGTGGCTAGATGGCAGTGAAGAAGAAATAGAACACCACTGGGCTACTACAGCAGCAACAGGCAACCTCTCCTTTTTGTACTAGAGACTTTGACCTTCAATTACTTGTGGGTTCTTAGCTTCTACCCAGATGGCTGAAGCTACTTACATATGACTTTTGCATAAATGTGATACTATTGTGCATATTTTAGGGATTTTTATAGGATTTGTTAACCAAAACACATAAATCTATTCCTATCTGCTAGACTCTCAGACTTATTACTTTGGTATATGGAATGAAAGATAAAAGTTGATGTAATCAAAGGAAATGCATATTTGATTTCAGATTAATTGAACTGAAGGTAGAAACATGAAAATGCATTAACTCTAACAGTAGCTTTAAACAGAATAAACTATGGACTTTTCAAAGGATTATGATTACCCTTAATCATGCCAAAATGAAGCTTGAAGCAATTATGGATAATACAGATGTATTATTAATACCAGCTGAAACCCAGGTTTTGATTATGTAAGAAAACAGGCTTAGACTTTTGGCAGATGGTTAACTTAAAATTTCAAGTAAATCCAAGTTTTTAAATATGGAAGATGTAGGGAGCATTTCAGCTTGATAAACCCAGATTTATTTTCTCCACAGGAAATCATTGAAACTGGAATTATCTCAGCAATTTACAAATGTGACTCTGTTCTTTAGAAAGTAACTGTGCCTTTATTTTTCTGAATCCTCAAGTTTATAATTTTCTAATGCATTGTGTTTGTCAAACTATGACGTGGAAGCCTTTTTTTTTTTTTTTTTTTTTTGACATGTGTAGACTTCCATTAGCTTTTCTTCTCCTTTGTTAACCTTTCTTGATTCTCTTTCTATGGGAAGTCCCTGGATTGTGATAGTGCAAATGGGCATCATGATGGATGGGAGATTATTTCTTGCTACAGCAGTGTGATTCCCAAATGAATATGGAGAATGGAAGCAGGACAAATAAATGTACTGAAGTTGGTGGAGCTAATAGAATGGTTTCTTACATTTTAACAAGGGCAAGGAAGAATCTTTGACCTAAGTTCAGTCAGAACTGTACACCAGGGTCAAGGATGTCAGCACTGTTGTCTCACTTTTTGGCTTCAGTATTCTAGAGCAGGGTATCTGCCATGCTGTTTTCCCCTATTACTGCTTATAAGAGGAACAGCATTTTTACTCTGCAGGAAAGTGGAGGAGTGAAAAGACCAGAGCCCTGGGAAATTACATTATCTTTCATCAATTAGGCAATTGTGTTTTATGAGAGAATGTGATTTGAGTTTCATTTGAGTATAAAACAAACTTTGGGAAGAATTTGGTTGCAAATATCCAATGTAACTTTTTTTTTTTAATTTTTTTTTCAACGTTTATTTATTTTTTGGGACAGAGAGAGACAGAGCATGAACGGGGGAGGGGCAGAGAGAGAGGGAGACACAGAATGGGAAACAGGCTCCAGGCTCTGAGCCATCAGCCCAGAGCCTGACGCGGGGCTCGAACCCACGGACCGCGAGATCGTGACCTGGCTGAAGTCGGACGCTTAACCGACTGCGCCACCCAGGCGCCCCCCAATGTAACTTTTTGGAGTAGAGGAATAAAGTGGAAAATGACAGCAAGATTGAGAGAAAGAGAGAAATAGAGAAAGAGATGATAGAGATCAGATTTTTACCTGAAAATAACATGCAGGTGCATACTAAACCACCTGCAAATCTATGCGCTCTAACAGCTTCACAACTGCATGCTATCTTTAGGAAAATATAAGTAGAGATTAACGACTGGGGATGAATGGAATCCCCTAAAGTGAGTACATACTTTTCATTTTAGAACACTTTATTGTTAGAATGAATCATTATCAAGGAGAAGGAAGACATGGTTTCTCATTTTAAGAAATTTCATCCTATCAAAGGAAAAAAAAAAGGACAAATACAAACAAGACAGAAAAGAACTAACATTCATTAAACACTTATTTGCTGGGAACTAGACTAAATATAACATTACAACACTATAGACAATATACCATATTTTTTGCATATACCATATTTGTTGTAACACTATGAAATAGGCATTATTATCACATATTTTACTGATAAAAACTGAGAATTAAGAGGTTAAATAGCTTGCCCAAAGTCACATCAATTAAAAGACAGATCCAGGATCTGAATCTGGAAATTTGACTTCAGATGCTAAACTCTTAATCACTGTACTCTACTATCTCATTGGCACCTTGGTGCCCTTTTATTGATCATTAGAGAATATGATCTTTATATGTGCCATCTTTATATGTGCCTAATGGTTGAATAGCTAGAACATGAAGGCTGGTCAGCATGGCTAGGCTGATAAGAGTCAAATGGGGCTGAAGAGGAGAGGCTTTATGGCCAAAAGGCATTTAAAGAGGCAGGGAGAAAATATGAATTGATCCTATACAGAGGCAGTTGAATAATTTCCTGGACTGATTCCATGTCTTAATTTCTCTTTTTTAAAAAGTAATTTTCTTAATTTTCTAGACTATCCTCTAATTAAGGGGCTCACAGATGTTTATTCGTTATGTTAAAAATTCAAGTTTTAATGGTGTAGTCTTAAGAGACTCAAACAAGTAACAGTTAGCTCTGTGGCTTTTGGCCAAGCAGTGTTAATGCCTAAATCCATCTAATATTTCACTTGGCCAGACTGTAGGATAGCATTCTCCTACAGTAATTTCCCTTGCATCCTGACATTCTGCAGTAAATGGCTCTACCAAGGAAATGAGCCACTATCTAAGCCTTCTTCCTTGTACCAGTTGGTTTTAATGACATTTGTAGTCTTTCCCATAATTTCCCAAAGTGACATGTTGCTTAAATAGAACCTGTTCATTTATGAATTCATTTGGCCATTTAGTCCTTTCTTCTTCCTTCCTTCTTTACTCCTTCCCTTCTCCTTCCTTTCACACATCTTTCTTCTCTTCTCTTTTATTCCCTACCACCCTTTTGCCCTTTCCTACCTTCAAGGGTAATTACTAGGTTCTCAAGAAATGCTAGGCCTTGTACTAAGTACTGTGGAGGGCATATAGATAGATATGTAGATAGATATTATGATTGATTTTTAATCCATTTAATGAATATTTATTCAGTGCTTCCTGTATGCCAGGGCTCTATTTTACAAGCTAGAAACAGAGTTGGGTACACAATAAAATTTCTTTTTCTCAGTAAGTTGTATTCCTGGGTATGTACTGGGGAGACGGACAAAAAATATATCACATGTCAAGTAGTGATAAGAGCTCTGAATAAAAATGAAGAAGAGAATGGAGAGAGATGTGATGGGGAATGTATTATTTTTACAGAGGCTGGTCAAGGAAGGGTTCTCTGACAAGATTACATTTGATCAGAAATACATTTATCTGAGGGAAAAGTAAGTACCAAGGCCCTCAGGAGATTCATTTCTAATAGGGAAAAAAAGGTGTAAAGGTAAATAACTGTAACAGAAGGTAGAAAGGGTAAGTGCTGCAAGGGAGATGTTGAAGAGCTACTGAACTGGGTAAGTTTGGAGGAAGGGGATAAAACTGCCTGCTGTGGAGGGGGTATTATGGAGAGCAGGCCCCATTTCCAAGGGGGTAAGGTAACTCACACACTCTGATGCCTCATGCAGAGCCTTTCCCCCAGACCTTCTCTTGAAGAAGGACCAGTGTCCTTGATTATGAGACAGTTGGGCTGTACATCTAACCAAGGAGCCCTTTGGTTAAGATGCTGAGATTCTAAGGATGGAAACAAGTTACACCACATGTTCAGTTTTTCTTTTAATTTCATACTCTTTGAAATCATATTTCCTTTTTATAAGAAGACTAACCTTCGGGACACCTGAGGGTGGCTCAGTTGATTGAGCATCTGACTCTTGATTTCAATTCAGGTCATGATCCCATGGTTGTGGGATTGGCTCTAGGCTGAGTGTGGAGCCTATTTGAGATTCTCTCTCTCCCTCTGCCCCTCTCCCCCATTTGTGTGTGTGTTCTCTCTCTCTGAAAGAAAGAGAGAGAGAGAGAGAGAGAGAGAGAGAGAGAGAAAGAAAGAAAGAAAGAAAGAAAGAAAGAAAGAAAGAAAGAAAGAAAGAAAGAAAAAAGACCAAACATCTATGCCCAATGTTGGCCACCAAAGGCAAGAAGGCAAAGGGAGTACTTTTGTTTTTAGATAATTGCTTTGTGCTCAAGATTAGGATACCCCATTTTTACTTGTTTTGGTCAGTGTGGCAAGGTCTTAGTTCTTCTACTAGAACGCAGATACCCCAGTGAAAAAGAAAGCACTTAACGCAGTATCAGCTAACATTTGACTATTAGCTAGAAAGTGTACAAACAAGGAAGTATGAAAATGAAACATAGAAGTTTATATCATAGTTTGATTTTTAAACTGGGATACTGGCAAAGACTGAATATAGGACACTAAATGGAGAAGTATTGGATGGAAAGAGTACAGGATGGGTGGAAAGATGAAAGAAAGAGAAAAAAAGATATTCCTTAACAGAACAGATGTATTCACATTGTGAAATTGATCCAATAGAGACCTCTCAACACAGAGTTACAGATATGTTTAGAAGAGAAAAGATACCTTGATAAGCTACTTGAAGCAAAGGTGAGACCATAGGATAGGGTATGGGGGTCTGCAGGAGCCACGGCAAACTTGTGATAACTTAAGTAGTGTGCCTTAGAAACAAATAGGGATTTATTTATTTATTTAAAAAAAAGTTTATTTATTTTTGAGAGAGATCCCAAGTGGGGGAGGGGCAGAGAGAGGGGGGCAGAGAATCTGAAGTGGGCTCTGTGCTGACAGCACTGAGCCGGATGTGGGGCTCAAACCCACGTACTGCAAGATCATGATGTGAGCCGGTTGGATTCTCAACCCACTGAACCACTGAGGTGCCCCTCCAGTAATATTTTCTATTCACTCAAAATATATTGATTGGAGGGTGCACTGGGTAGAAATTAAGGACAAGAATACCTAAGGCAGAGCACCATTGAGCTGGATGGGAGCGGATGATGAGAGGACCCCTGATTTCAATATTCACTTAGCAGAGGTAGAGAAGCAGAGGCAGCCGTTCCAAAGAGTCACCCTCCCCAACTCCTAAAATGGGCAGATATCCCAAGGATCCCACTGCATTTTTCTACAATCCGTACCATGGAGACTTAAATCTATCTTTATCTAGATATTAAGAAATAGGTCAGTGCCAGCTGATATCTGGATTACATATACTTTAAAAACTACTATAAATTTTCATTAGGATGTTAGCAAATCAGAACTTCAGAAGTGTAGATGAAAGTGCAAGCTCCAGTGTTCAACATGAAGGGGAAGGGAATGTTTGAAATTTAGCACTAAGTGACTCTTCCTTTTAATAGATGGGAATAAAACTGTCTTTGGTCAAGAATTATTTTATTTGTCTGTATCTCAGGATGGTCTTTCACAGAAGTGGGTTTTTGCTATTGGGACTCTGGGAGTAGAGGAGTTCTATGCTATTATTTCTTTTCATGGCTCTCAGTGCACATTTAGAATCTTTGAATGTCCCACTCAATTTCTCTGTTTTTTGAAGTTTTGGGAAACTCCAACTATCAACAGAGGAAAAACTTGCATAAGGCTGAACAGGGAGATGACTGAGTCATTACAGTGCTCTTATTTGAATACTAACTAGCCAAGAACAGTGAGGTTTCAAAAACCTTCCAGTCCTCTGGGGAGACTTTTGATTTCTGACAAGATGATTAACTGAGCCTGGGTTGCTTTCTCTGTCACCATACCAACACTAAATCGCTGCAGAAGTCAGAGGGAAGTCAGTGGGACTGGCAAACTGAAAAACAAAGAAGCAAACAAACTCAGAAACACTGAGCAAAGAGCATGTCTGGGTTTCACAGTGTGGGAAATGGCAGCCTGGTTTGGAAGGGGGCTGGACACACCAGACTTCCACTGCCCTAGACTCAAGTGGCTGCTGAGCACTTACAATGTGGCTAGTCTGAATGGAGATGTGCTGCAAGTATAAAATACTCCCCAGATTTTGAAAACTTAGTATAAAAAAAAAGGAATGCAAAGTACCTCATTAATTCATTTTTGTATTGCCTACATGTTGAGATGGTAATATTTTGGATATATTGGACTAAATAAAATATATTATTTTTATGGATTTGCTAGGACTTCTGTAACAAAGTACTCCAGAGTGGATGGCTTAAACAACAGAAATTTACTTTCTCACAGTTCTGGAGGCTAGAAGTCCAAGATCAAGATGTTGGCAAAGTTGATTTCTTCTGAGGCCTCTCTAATTGGTTTTTATTTATTTTTTATTTTTATTATTATTTTTTATTTAGATTCGAGTTAGTTAACATATAGTGTAGTATTGGTTTCAGGAGCAGAATTTAGCGATTCATCACTTGCTCATCCCAATAAGTGCCCTCTTTAATGCCCATCACCCATTTAGGCCCTCCCCCAACCCAATAGTCCTCCAGCAACCCTCAGTTCATTCTTTGTATTTAAGAGTCTCTTATGGTTTGCCTCCCTCTCTGTTTTTATCTTATTTTTCATTCCTTTCCCCTATATTCATCTGTTTTGTTTCTTAAATTCCACTATGAGTGAAATCATATATTTGTCTTTCTCTGACTAACTTATTTTGCTTAGCATAATACACTCTAGTTCCATCCACATGATTCCAAATGGCAAGACTTCATTCTTTTTTACCACCGAATAATATTCCATTGTATATATATACCACTTCTTAATCCATTCATTAGTTTATGGACATTTGGGCTCTTTCCATAATTTGACTATTGTTGATAGCACTGCTATAAACATGGGATGCATGTGCTCCTTCGAATCAACATTTTTGTATCCTTTGGATAAATACCTAGCAATGTAATTGTGGGTTGTAGGGTAGTTCTATTTTTAACTTTTGGAGGAAACTCCATACTGTTTTCCAGAATGGCTGCACCAGTTTGCATTCCCACCAACATTGCAAAAGTGTTCCCCTTTCTCTGCATCTTCACCAACATGTGTTGTTTGCTGAGTTGTTCATTTTAGCCATTCTGTCTCATTGGTTTTTAGATTGCTATCTTCTCCCTGTATCTTCACATGATCTTTCCTCTGCATGTGTCCATGTCCCAAACTCCTCTTTTTATAAAGACATTAGTCATATTGGAGTTAGGGCCCACCTTAATGATCTCATTTGAAGCCTTCTTTAAAGGCCCTCTCTCCAAATGCAGTCCCATTCTAAAATGCTAGGGGTTAGGATTTCAACATATAAATTTGAGGGTGGGAGGAAGAGGATATAATTCAGTCTATATAACATTATTAAATTTAAAAACACCTGTTTCTTTTCTAAAAAAATATAGGTACTAGAAAATTTTAAATTACACATGTGGCTTGCATTATATTTCTATTGGACAGTGCTGCACTAAACTGTAACTTCAAAATGGCAAACTCCTTTATATGTTGTTCATTACTGAGTTCCTTGGTACTTTAAACAGAGCCTGGCACAAATACATGCTTACTTACATTTGTTGCCTCCAGAATGAATGGGCACCGTAGACAGTAGATAGGGTGTGACTGGATTTTAGATATGAATCTTTAGATAGGATTCTGTGCCCTGGTAATTACCTGAGTAGCTCATTGTTGGCCTCATTGACACCATAAGGCAAAACAGCAGCCTACTGACAGCTAGATAACAGCATGGCAGGGCTGGGGATGTGGGAATTTGCAATGAGTGTAGACAGGTCTATGGGCCTTCAAGCCTTCCCTCTCCCCTAACACCCTCTCCATCTTAATGGCTATGTGCTAGAATGGAGGGAGACTACTCTTGAAGATTAGTGCCAAGAGAGGTACAGACTGTAATATTAGAGGTTTTCTGAAGTTCCCTGGAGATCACAACCTAGAAATTTTCACAAAAGTAATTTTTAAAAAGACTATTATATAAAAAAAGTATTTTGAAAAATTAGATGAGCTAGGTTTCTTGAAGAATATGTAATTATAAAATGGCATAAGAAGATAAAGGACAAATGAATTTGATGGTAATCAAAAACCCTTACCTCTACCCATACTCCCCACAAGCGCTGGACAAAGATGACTTTATGGGAGAGTTCTACCAAATTTTCTGTGGAAGAAAATTACTGTTTTATATAAGTTTTATGAAAAAAGAAAGAGGAAAACTTGCAAACTTTTTTTAAGGCTAGTATGACCTTTACCCAAATAAAGACAGCATAAGGAAAGATAATTAAAGGTCCACTGTACTTATGAACTGTATGTGAAAATCCTAAATAACATATACAGTTAAATCCATCAGTGTATTACAAATATCAGATCAAGTAAGAATGGTTAATTTTATAAATTCTATCAGTATACTGCACTATATTAATTGAATAAACAAGAATTTTTTCATGGTTATCTTAATAAATGCAGCACAAGCTTTTGATAAATTTCAACATCTATAATGATTATATAAAACTTATGCATGCTCTGTTCCTGCCAGTTGAGTTATATGCTTCCCATGAGTCTGTTGTGTTTGTTTCCAAAGCTTTTTATACCAGTTGTACTTGCTGTTATAATTATGTAATTGAGTTAAATATTATATAAACCAAAGAATTTTAAGTGTGGAAAGAGAATTGTTTCTCTGAAAGTTCAATTGAATGTTTTGGAAAGACTTGTAAAGGCAAGTTGCTAAAAAATATTGGTAACAGATCATTTTAATTCCTATCATATTAAAAGTGAAGGCCTTGGTCCTACATCAAAAGATTGATGAATATATACGGATTTGTATATTTTAAGTTAAAACAAAAATTCTAATGAGTGAATCACTTTGTATGATTCCTTTTTACTGACTTTTACTTTATTCACTTACCAATTGGCCGCAGATATATTAGATAAGAGGGCTCTTATTGCATTATTTTGAAAAACAGTACTGCTCGAATTCCCTGTTATCACCCCTTTCATTCTTTTCAGCCTCTTATTTGATTATGAAGAGGACTTTTAAGTGAATTAATATACTTTCACCGTACCTAGCCAGCTGTGTCACAGCATGAGTTGAAAAGATGTGTTGGACTGCCTATGTTAGGACTCTCTTTCTCCGAAATAATTAAATCTATAATAGGCCAGAGAGTTAGGGATTCTAAACTCTCCTGTTTCTTTTTTGTAATTTCTGAAACCCTGTTCTCATCCTCCTGTCAACCATGTATTCCCAAGTATGAATAAATACAATATATGAAAAATTTCTCTGTTTCCCTCTGCCCTAGATCTCAGCCACTGGAATAATTTTTTGTTGTTGTGAAAATGCACTGGCATACTGTTCTAGTATAGCTTTCTTAGAATTGTGCAAATTGAAATAGCATTCCAGAACCCAGATTTCTGGAGAAATAACAACACGATAATATTGCAACTTTTTTTTGCTTGTTATGGTGTAAAGGAATTTTGGAGGAAAACATCATAGAAAGGTGTTAAATATAATTCATTTGTGGACACATACATATATTGAACTTCTAGTGGCTATCACTTTCTTTCTAATGTGAAAACTGTATAGTTTCTCTTTTAACAGTGTAAAGAAAATCAGAATGGAGAGTAAAATAAAAAATGGTTAAGGTGCAGTTTCTTATAGGGATTTTCCTGTTTCCTTTTATAAGAAAGTATATTAAGAAATTACCAAGAATATATATCTTATACAATTTATGTTCATTCAGAGTTACTGAGGTATAATATGCATACAACAAATGTCACTATGTTTAAATGCACAGTTTTATGGGTTTTGCCAGATTTATGTTGTCATGTAAAAACCACCACTATTAAGTTATAGAATATTTCCACTATATCAAAAAGTTCCTTTTGCCCCTTTGCAGTCTCTTCCTCTTCCCAGTCCCTGTAACCAATGATCTGATTTCTATCCCTATGGTTTTGCCTTTTTTAGAATGTCATGTAAATGAAATAATAAAAAAATGATACATTTTTTTTGGTTGGGCTTTTTTTTCTTTAGCATAATGCTTTGGATACTTGTCCAAGTTGTTGCATATATTACATATATTACTACATATATTCTATCTATTGCTGAGTGGTATACCATTGTATGATGTACCTCAACTTGTTCATTCATTTACTGTTTTTTGGTTTCTATTTTATTTCTAGATAGTTAACATATAGTGTTATATTAGTTTCAGGTGTACAATATAGTAATTCAGCAGTTCAATACATCATCCTGTGCTCATCACACCAAGTGCACTGCTTAATTCCCATCACCTCTTTAACCACCCTCCCAACTCTGGTAACCATCAGATTGTTGCCTATAATTAAAAGTGTGTTTCTTTTTTTCTTTCCCCTATGTTCATCTGTTTTGTTTCTTAAATTCCACATACCAGTGAAATCATATGTTATTTGTCTTTCTCTGTATGACTGGTTTTGCTTAGCATTATACTCTCTAGGTCCATCCATGCCATTGCAAATGGCAAGATTTCATTCTTTTAATGGCTGAGTAATATTCCGTTATATACATATGTCATATCTTCTTTATCCATTCATCAGTTGATGGACACTTGGGCTGCTTCCGTATCTTGGCTTTTGTAAATAATGCCGCAATAAACATAGGGGTGCATGTATCCCTTTGAAATAGTGTTTTTGTATTCTTTGGGTAAAGACCTACTAGTGAGGTCTACTAGTGAGATTGCTGGATCATAGGGTAGTTCTATTTTTAACTTTTTGAGAAAACTCCATACTGTTTTCCACAGTAGCTGCACCAGTTTGCAGTCCCAGCAACAGTGTAAGAGGGTTCTCTTTTCTCCACATCCTCACCAACACCTGTTGTTTCTTGTGTTTTTTATTTTAACCATTCTGACAAGTGTGAGGTGGTATCTCATCATAGTTTTGATTTGCATTTCCCTGTTGATGAGTGATGTTGAACATCTTTTCATGTGTCTATGGGACATCTGTATTTCTTCTTTGGAAGAATGTCTGTTCATATTTTCTGACCATTTTTAATTGGATTACTTGGTTTTTGGGTGTTGAGTTTTGTAAGTTCTTTATATATTTTGGATACTGAAACTTTAAAGTGGATATGTGGATATGTGGATAAAGTGGATATGTCATTTGCACATATATTCATTCTCCCATTCAATAGGTTGCCTTTTAGTTTTTTTGTTTCCTTTGCTATGCTTAAGTTTTTATTTTGATGTAATCCCAATAGTTTATTTTTGCTTTTGTTTCCCCACCCCCAGGAAACATACCTAGAAAAACATTGCTACAGCTAATGTCAAAGGAGTTACTGCCTGTATTCTCTTCAAGGATTTTATAGTTTCCTGTCTCAAATTTAGGTCTTTCATCCATTTTGGATTTATTTTTGTGTATAGTGTAAGTAAGTGGTCCAGTTTTATTCTTTTGCATGTTGCTGTCCAGTTATCCTGACGCCATTTATTGAAGAGACCGTCTTTTCCCCATTGGATATTCCTTCCTTGTTCATTGAATATTAATTGACCATATAATTGTGGGTTTATTTCTGGATTTTCTATCCTGTTCTATTGATCTATATGTCTATTTTTTTTGTGTGTGTGGCCATAACATACTGTTTTGATGACTACAGCTTTGTCATATAATGTGAAGTCCAGAATTGTGACGCCTCCAGCTTTGCTTTTCTTTTTCAAGTTTACCTTTGACTATTCAGGGTCTTTTGTGGTTCTACAAAAATTTAAGAATTGTTTGTTCTAGTTCTGTGAAAAGTGCTGGTGGTATTTTGATAAGGATTGCATTAAATAGACTACATTGCTTTGAGTAGTATAGAAACTTTAACAGTGTTTTTTCTTCCAATCCATGAGGATGGGATATCTTTCCATTTCTTTGTGTCATCTTGAATTTCTTTCATTAGTTTTTTTTTATAGTTTTCAGGGTACAGGTCTTCCCCTTATTTGGTTAGGTTTATTCCTAGGTATCTTATTATTTTGTGTGTATTTGTAAGTGGGATTGTTTTCTTAATTTTTCTTTCTGCTGCTTCATTATTAGTGTATAGAAATGCAACACATTTTTTGTACATTGATTTTGCATCCTGCGACCTTACTGAATTTGTTTATCAGTTCTAGCAGTTTTTATTAGAGTCTTCAGGATTTTCTATATAGAGTATCATTTCATCTGTGAATAGTGACTTTTACTTTTTCCTTACCAACTTGAATGTCTTTTGTTTCTTTTTTTGGTTTGACTGCTGTGTCTAGGACTTCCAGGACTATGTTGAATAAAAGTGGAGAGAGTGGACATCCTTGTTGTGTATTGATCTCAGTTTTCCCCCCTTTGGTATGATATTTGCTGTGGGTTTTTCATATAAGGTCTTTATCATGTTGGTTATGTTCCCTCTAAACCTACTTTGTTGAGGATTTTTATCATGAATGAACATTGTACTTTCTCAAATGCTTTTTCTGCATCTATTGAAATGATCATATGGTTCTTACCATTTCTCCTGTTGATGTGATGTATCATATTGATTGATTTGCAAATATTAAACCACCCTTAGAGCCCGGGAATAAATCCCACTTGATCATAGTGAATTTTTTTTAAAGATATTGTTGAGTTCAGTTTGCTAATATTATATTGAAAAATTACACATCTGTGTTCATCAGGGATATTGATCTATAGTTCTCTTTTTTATTAGTGTCTTTATCTGGTTTTGGTATCAAGTTAATGCTGGCCTCATGGACTGAATTTGGAAGTTTTTCTTCCTTTTACATTTTTGGATTAGTTTAAGATGAATAGGTATTAACTCTTCTTTAAATGTGTGGTAGAATTCACTGTGAAGCCATCTCATTCTGGACTTCTGTTTGTTAGGAGTTTTCTGACTCAATTTCTTTGGTAGTTATCAGTCTGTTCAAATTTTCTATTAATTCCTGTTTCAGTTTAGGGAGTCTATATGTTTCCTGGGATTGATCCATTTCTTGTATGTTGTCCAATTTGTTGGCATATAATTGCTCATAATATTCTCTTATTGTTGTTTGTATTTTTGTGGTGTTGGTTGTTATTTCTCCTCTATGATTTGTGATTTTATTTATTTGAGTCCTTTCTATTTTTGTCTTGATAAGTCTGGTTAGAGGTTTATCAATTTTATTGATCTTCTTTTCAAAGAATCATTTTCCAATTTCATTGGTCTGTTCTGTAGTTCTTTTAGTTTTATATCAATCATTTCTGCTCTAATATTTATTATTTCTTTCCTTCTGCTGTTTTAGGTTTTGTTTGCTGTTCTTTAAAATGTAAAGCTTATTTTATTTTTGAATTTATTTTGACAGAGAGAGAGAGAGAGAATGGGGGAGAGGCAGAGAGAGAGAGAGAGAGAGAGAGAATCCTAGGCAGGCTCTGGCTGCCAGCACAGAGTCAGACACAGGGCTTGATCTCACAAACTGTGAGATCATGACCTGAGCCAAAATCAAGAGTCAGATGCTTAACTGACTGAGTCACCCAAGTGTCTCTGTTGTTCTATTTCTAGCTCCTTTAGGTAGAAGGTTAGGTTGTTTATTTGAGATTTTTTTTTTCTTCTTGAGGTGGCCCTATATTGATAAAACCTCCCACTTAGAACCACTTTTGCTGCATCCCAGAGGTTTGGACCATTGCGTTTTCATTATTGATTTACTTGTTGATGGACATTTGAGTTGTTTTCAGTTTTTGACTATTGCACAATAAAACTGCTGTAAACATTCACATGTTTATAAACCTTTAGAAATATGTTCTCAATTCTCTTGGGTTAATACCTAGTAATGGAATTGCTAACCAATATGACAAATACATATAACTTTATCTAACAATTTACAAAAATATTTTCCAAAGTAGTTGTATCACTTTGTATTCCTATTAGCAATGTATGTGAATTTTAACTTTAGCAATAACAGTGGATATGTGGGCTCCTGAGTGGCTTAGATGGTTGAGTGCCTGAATCTTGATCCTAGGGTTGTGGCACTGAGCCCCATGTCAGGCTCCCTGCTGAGTGTGGAGCCTATTGAAGATTCTCTTTCTCTCTCCCTCTGCCCTTCTCCTCCAATAACACTCTCTCTCAATAATAATAATGATAATAGTGGATATATTCATGACTGCTATTTGAAGTTATGCTTTATTATGATTTCTTTGGTTTTGGCATAAAGGTAATGCTTGCCTCATAAAATTATTTGCAGGGGTGTTCCTCCTCATATTTTCTGCAAGAGTTTACTTTTTAAAATGCATGATAGAATTCACTAGTGAAATCATCTGAATATGGCTGCCTCCCCCCACCCAGGAAGGTTTTAAACTATGGATTAAATTTCACTAATGGATCCAGGGCTATTCAAATAATGTATTTACTCTTAAGTGAGCTTGGGTAGTTTGTTTATTTCAAGAATTTTTTTCCATTTCATCTAAGTTGCTGGGTTCTTTTTGGTATAAAGTTGTTCATTTACATTTCGTTATTATCCTTACTGTCTGTAGAATCTGTAGTAATACTCCTTCTTTCATTTGTGATATTGGTACTTCTTGCTTTCTCACTTGGTCTGGTTTTTAAATTTATTGATCTTTTCAAAGAATCAGATTTTTGTTTCACTAATTTTTCTCTAGTATGAGAGCTAAAATAAGATGCAGGGCAGTGCCTCTTCCAACTTTGGCTGAGAAGTAGTCCATGATACAACTCAAAGTTTTTATGGTTCTGTGCATGTCCATGAATGAGCTTCAAAGTGCCCCAAATACTAATTTGAGTATTACAAATAAATTTAATGAGTACGTGAATTTACGAATACGGATTCTGTGAATGATGAGGATTGGCTGTAATTTAATCTACTATTATTAATAGAGGGGGATCTTGATAAGGCATAATTTAGGAAAAGGATGTGGCATACAGTAAATTCTAGAACCCATAATGAAGTAAACAGACTATTACCCATTTCCTTCTCAGGGCTGAGGTGGAGAAGAGAGGCAGAACGGTAGCTGTTCCTCAACAGAATCCTGGCTATAGATCTTTGGATTAGGTGGAATTTTTTGCCTTAGCCTCACATGCGCAAAACCCTTCACATTTAGATTTTTGATGTTATTTTCAAATAAACTTATTCACTTAGTTACAAAAATACTTGGATGGGATTGAAATAAGATGTTCATTCATCCACAGTATAAAATATATTTGAAACTTGTTCTAGAATTTGTTCATTTAAAAAATAAACTTCAGAATATAAATGGCCAGGCCTTGCTTGACTTCTGAGAGCACCTCCTTTTCCCTTTCGATGACAAAGAAGAGGGAAGGGAATGAATGGAAAGGGTAGGCAATGGATGTTTAAGGTGGACTACTCAGCCTAAGATGACCTTAAACTCCCACAGAAGTGTACATCACAGCTTTCTGAAATCTGAGGGGGGCTGAGGAGATATGGGGATGGACAGCTGAACAAGCTGCCACAGTATTATTACCCCCAGAGCATAGAGAGGTTAAGCAACTTATCCAAGATCACAGTAAATAAGTGGTACGGAAATATTGTGTAGAAATCTTTACATTTTAACTAGAAATCAAAAAACGTGGATTCAGTCCTAATTTGCCACCACTTAGCTATAGAACTCTGCACAAATCATTTAAGCTTTGCAGGTCTGTGTCTTTATCTGTAAGATGTGAAGTTGGAAAACTCAAGTTCCTTTGCATGATATAATGTCATGTAATGTTAGAAGCACTAGAATCCAGAAAAACAGAGTAAGCAAGCAAAATACTTGTTTCTTTTTGAATAGAAAGAAAATTTTCTACCAGAGTCCAAGTGACTTTCCATTTTCAATAGAGAAAGTAGACCTTATCAAGTATTTATAGAAACTGCAGATTGCTTGGATACAATCCAATATCTCATTTGATACTGGCAAGAGACAAATGATGCCTGAAACCTTAACAAATGCTTATACCAATTCAATGAATAAAGGAATATCTGAAAGTGGCTCAAGTTTAGGAAGCCATATATTTCTTGAATGGTATGACTCTGGGGGATACTTGAGAAAATTAAGTTTTTCTAAAATCTTTATAGTTGAGGCCTAAACCATACACCCTTCTAAATGTATGTTAATTCAGTCGTCAGTGTTATGTCTTGAATCTATAAAAAATACAGAAAGAAGAATTTTTGCATTTATGTTCATCATGGATATTGGCCTGTAATTCTCCTTCTTAGTGGGGTCTTAGGTTTTGGAATCAAGGTAATGATGGCTTCATAGAATGAGTTTTAAACCTCTCTTTCCATTTCTACTTTTTGGAACAGTTTGAGAAGAACAGATATTAACCCTTCTTGAAATGTCAGGTAGCATTCCCTTGGGAAGCCATCTGGCCCTGGTATTTTGTTTGTTGGGAGATTTTTGGTTTCTGATTCAATTTATTTTCTGGTCATGGATCTATTCAAATTTTCTATTTCTTCCTGTTTCAGTTTTGATAGTTTGTACATTTCTAGGAATTTGTCCATTTCTTCCAGATTGCCCAATTTATTGACATATAATTTTTTGTAATATTCTCTCACATTGTTTGTATTTCTGTGGTGTTGGTTCTGATCTCTCCTCTTTCATTTGTGATTTTATCTATTTGGATCTTTTTCTTTTTGATAAGTCTGGTTAGGGGTTTATCAATTCTATTAATTCTTTCAAAGAACCAACTCTTAGTTTCATTGATCCGTTCTACCTTTTGTTGTTGTTGTTGTTGTTGTTGTTGTTTGTTTCTATATCATTTATTTCTTCTCTAATCCTATTATTTCTCTTCTTCTCCTGGCTTTAGGCTTTACTCGTTGTTCCTTTTCTAGATCCTTTAGGTGTAAGATTAGGTTGTATATTTGAGACATTTCTGGCTTCTTGAGATAGGCCTGAATTGCAATATACTTCCCTCTGAGGACTGTCTTTGCTGCATCCCAAAGGTTTTGGACTGTCATGTTTTCATTTTCATTTGCTCCCATGTACTTTTCAATTTCTTCTTTAATTTTCTGGTTAATGCATTCATTCTTTAGTAGGCTGTTCTTTAACCTCTATGTATTTGTGGTCTTTCCAAAATTTTTCTTCAAGTTTCATAGTGTTGTGGTCTGAAAATATGCATAGTGTAATCTAGATCTTTGTACTTGTTGAGGGCTGATTTGTGACCCAGTATGTAATCTGTTCTGGAGAATGTTCCATGTGTACTTGAGAAGAATGTGTATTCTGTTGCTTTAAGATGCAATGCTCTGAATAGATCTGTTAAGTCCATCTGGTCCAGTGTGTCGTTGAAAGGCACTACTTCCTTTTTGATCTGCTTAGGTCTGTCCATTGTTGTAAGTGGGATGCTAAGTATCCTACCATAATTGTGTTATTATCAATGTGTTTATGTTGGTTATTAATTGATTTATATATTTGGGTTCTTTCAAGTTGGGGGCATAAGTACTTAAAATGTTAGATCTTCTTGTTGGATAGACCCCTTTATTATGATATAGTGCCCTTCTTCATCTTGTGTTACAGTATGTTTTAAAATCTAGTTGGTCTGTTATAAGTATGACTACTCGGGCTTTCTTTTCATGTGCATTAACATGATAGATGGTTCTCCATCCCTTCACTTTCTTTTTTTTTCTTTTTTCTTTAAAAATTTTTTTTGAACATTTATTTATTTGAGAGACAGATCACGAGTGGGGGAGGGGCAGAGAGAGAGGGAGACACAGAATCCAAAGCAGGCTCTAGGCTCTGAGCTGTCAGCACAGAGTCGAATGCAGAGCTCCAACTCATGAGTGGTGAGATCACGACCTGAGCTGAAGTTGGACACTTAACCGACTGAACCACCCAGGCACTCATTTCACTTTCAGTCTGCAGGTGTCTTTAGATCTAAAGTGAGTCTCTAAGAGGCAGAATATATGCTTGTTTTTTAATCCATTCTGGTACCCTATGTCTTTTGATTGGAGCATTTAGTCCATTTACATTCAGAGTAATTATTGATAGTATGAATTTAATGCCTTTGTGTTACCTATAAAATTGTGTTTCTGGTGATGTTCTCTGTTCCTTTCTAGTCTTTGTTGCTTTTGGTGCTTTTTTTCCCCCACTCAAAGAGTCCCCTTTAATATTTCTTGCAGGCCTAGTTTAGTGATTGCAAACTTGTTTAGTTTTTCTTTGTCTCAGAAACTATCTCTCCTTCTATTCTGAATGATAGCCTTGCTATATAGAGTATTCTTGGCTGCATATTTTTCCCCTTCAGCACATTGACTATATCATGCCACTCCCTTCTGGCCTGCCAGGTTTCTGTGGATATATCTGCAGTGAACCTAACTGTTTTTCCTTGTAGGTTAAGGACTTTTTTCCCTTGATGCTTTCAGGATTCTTTCCTTGACTATGTCTTTTGTGAATTTGATTATGATATGTCTTGGTGATGGATAGCTTTTGTTGAATTTATTGGGAGTTCTCTGTGCTTCTTGCCCCCTTTTCTCTGTCTTCATCTTCTAGGACTCCTATGATACAAATGTTATTACACTTTATGGAGTCGCTGAGTTCCCTAAGTCTACATTGTAATCCAGTACATTTCTTGTTTTTTAAAAAATGTTGATTTATTTTTGAGAGAGAGAGAGAGACAGACAGAGTGCGAGCAGGGGAGGGACAGAAAGAGAGAGAGAAGGAGACACAGAATTTGAATCAGGCTCTGGGCTACGAGCTGTCAGCACAGAGCCTGATGTAGGGCTCAAACTTATGAACTAAGAGATCATGACCTGAGCTGAAGTTGGACACTTAACTGACTGAGCCACCGAGGCACCCCTCAATACCTTTCTTTCCCTCTTCTTTTCAGCTTCATTCTCCCCCCGCCATAACTTTATCTTCTTTCTTTTAAGTTTATTTATTTATTTTTGAGAGAGACAGAGACAGAGGGGAGGGGCAGAGAGAGAGGGACACAGTGAACCCCAAGCAGGCTCTGCACTGTCATCACAAAGGTGTACCTGGGGCTTGAACCCACGAAACTGTGACATCATGACCTGAGCTGAAACCAAGAGTTAGAAACTTAACTGGCTGAGCCACCCAGGTGTCCTGCATAATTTTATCTTCTATAAACCTTCACTGTTTTTTTCCTGTGGTTCATCCATCCTCAGTGTCATGGCATCCAGTTGGGTTTTCATCTTGGTTATAAGCATTTTTAATTTCAGTCTGACTAGTATTTAGTTCCTTTATCTCTACAATAAAGGATTCTCTTGTGTCTTCTATGTTTTTTTCAAACCCGGCTAATATCTTTATAATTGTTGTTTTAAGTTCTTGTTCAAACATCTTACTTATATCTGTATTGGTTAAATCCTTGGCTGTTACTTCTTCCTGTTCTTTCTTTTGGGGTAAATTCCTCCATCTTGTCATATTGTCAAGGTCCCCAGAAAAAAGAAGGCTAGATCCTAGGTGTGTTTTGGTCAGCTTGTTAAAAGAAGCTGGTTCCAAAAATAATTTGTTTTTTTCTGTATCCCAAATTGGAGAAGCAAAAACAAAGGAAACTAGGTCCTATTTTGCCTATAGCTGAAGCTTTGCAGCACTCTATGATCAGTACACTTGGTACGTGTGAGGAGTTTGTGCTGGTCTTCTGGTGGTGGGGCCTGCTGCACTGATTCTCAGGCAGACTTGCCTTGTTGGAGATGCACCTGCAGGGTGCAGTGGGGTGGCGCTTGGTGTAAGCAGCTTGAGCGTCCACTTGGTGGCACTGTTTTGCTCACTGAAGTAGGTCAATGCTAACTAGTGGGGTGAAAATAGCATTGCTTGGCTCTCATCCCGGAGCCGGGAGCTCATGCCCACCACTCTCAAGGGAGCCCTCACAGAAGAGCAAACAATCACTTCTCTTGTGTCCTTGGTTTCTGTCAGATCCCCGCCTTCACTCTGAGTCTGAACTGTCTGCCTGCCAGGTGGCACAGCATTCCTCTGTTCTATCTCAAGGGCATGGCTTAGTTTCAAAACTCCAAAGTTTAGAGATCCCTGTGGCATGGACCCACGCTGATCCTCTGGGCAAGGGTCTTGGTGCACTATGGCCAGTTGTGGCTTGCCCTAGAAATCAGTTGCTTGGCCCTACACTGGTTCAGAGTTTATAGGGCACAGCAGAAAGCCAGCACCAAGTCTTGCTGCCTTCAACCAGTGTCCCCATTCCTATGTTATGAAAGAAGCAGCTCAATGGCACCAGCTAGGTCTTTTGCTTTCAGAGGGACTGTGTCCTCTCTCCCAAATGCACTCCAAGCAGGATAACTGCTTCTCTATGTGCAGCCCAGGGGATCCTCAGCCCATGCTGCCCTCTCTCAGGTTTCCACCTTCCTTCTCCACAGGAGCACCTCTAAGCCTGCTAGGTGTGACCCTGGTGATGGTGCAAACCTCTGTGGCCCACTGTTGAGAAAAACTTGCAGTGTTCAGCCCCTCTCTTTTTCTCCATCAATGATTTTGGGGAAGAGTTTTTCTTGTGAAATTCCCTGCAAGCACTTCCACTCTTTCTCTCTCTCTCTCTTTCTCTCTCACTTTTGTCTCTGCGATCAGGGCCCCCTCCCCATCACGGCACCTGCAGCTATTCTCTCCCCTAAATCAATTCTCTGTAGCTCCTACCTTCCACAATGTGGTGGGGTTTTTTTCCACCACTGGTTGTGAATTTTGCTCTCTCAGTCCTCAGATCGATTTCTTGGGTGTTCAAAATAATTTGATATTTATCTAGCTGTGTTTAAGGGATAAGGCAAGCCTAGGGTCTTTCTACTCTTTTGTCATATTAACTCTTCTAGAGGATTTATTCTTGATAAAACTCTCAATGAAGTAGGGATAGATGGAACATACCTCAACATAATAAAAACCATATATGAAAGACTCACAGGTAATATCATTCTCAATGAGGAAAAACTGAGCTTTTCTTCTACAGTCAGGAACAAGACAGGGATGTCCATTCTCACACTACTATTTAACATAGTACTGGAAATCTTAGTCTCAGCAATCAGACAACAAGAAGAAATAAAAGACACCCAAATCAGTGAGGAAGAAGCCAAACTATCACAGATGACATGATACCCTCTGTAGAAAGCCTGAAAGACTGTGCTAAAAATTGCTGGAACTGATACATGAATTCAGCAAAATTGTAGGATATAAAATCATTGTACAGATATCTGTTGCATTTCTATACACCAATAACGAAGCAGCAGAAAAATAATTCAAGGAACTGATTCCATTTGCACTTGTAATAAAAACTATAAGATACCTAGGAATAAACCTAACCAAAGAGATAAAAGATCTGTACTCTGAAAACTATAGAACACTTATGAAAGAAATTGAAGAGGCAAAAGGAAATAGGAAAAAATTCCATGCTCATGGACTGGAAGAACAAACATTGTTAAAATGTCTATACTACCCAAAACAATCTAAACATTTAATGCAATCCCTATCAAAATACCATCAGCATTTTTCACAGAGCTAGAAAAAACAATCCTAAAGTTTGTATGGATCCACTGAAGACCCTGAATTAGCCAAATCAATTTTGAAAAAGAAAAGCAAATCTGGATGGATCACAATTCTGGATTTCAAGTTATATTACTAAGATGTACTCATCAAGACAGTATGGTACTGGCACAAAAACATTAACCAATGGAAGAGAATAGAAAACCCAGAAATGGACCCAAAACTATATACTCAGCTAATCTTCGACAAAACAGGAAAGAATATCCAAAGGAAGAAAGACAGCCTCTTCAGCAAATGGTGTTGGGGAAACTGGACAGCAACATGCAGAAGAATGAAACTGGACCACTTACTTATGCCATACACAAAAATAAATTCAAAATGGATGAAAGACCTAAATGTGAGACAAGAAACCCATTAAAATAGTAGGGGAGAACACAGACAGCATGTACTTGACCTTAGCCAGAGCAACTTCTTACTAGACTAGTCACCAAAGAGGCAAGTGAAAAAAAAGTAAACATGAATTATTGGGACTTCATCAAGATAAAAGTTTCTGCACAGCAAAGGAAATAATCAACAAAACTAAAAGGCAGAATGGGAGAAGATATTTGCAAATGACATGTAATAAAGAGTTGGTATCCAAAATCTATAAAGAACTTATCAAACACCCAAAAAACAAATAATGAGTTAATAAATGGGCGTAAGACATTAATAGACACGTAAGACATGAATAGACAAAGAAGAGATTCAGATGGCTAGCAGACACATGAAAAGATGCTCAACATCACTCATCATCAGGGAAATACAAATCAAAACCACAATGAGATACCACTTCACATCTGTGAGAATGGTTAAAATTAACAACACAGGAAACAAAAGGTGTTGGTGAGAATATGGAGAAAGGGAACTCTCTTACACTGTTGATGGAAATGCAAACTGGTGGTAACCTCACTGGAAAACAGTATGGAGGTTTCTCAAAAAGTTAAAAATAGAAGTCCCCTGTGACCCAGCAATTACACTAGTAGGTTAGGTATTTATCCAAAGGATACAAATATACAGATTTGAAGGGGTACATACACCCTGATGTTTATAGCAGCATTATCAACAATAGGCAAACTATGGTAAGAGCCCAAATGTCCATCAATTGATGAATGGATAAAGAAGATATGGTGTGTGTGTGTGTATATATATATGTATATATATATACACACACACACATATACTTAGTATATGTGTATATACATAGTATATACATATATACATAGTATATGTATATATACACACAAATACATATATGTATATATTGTATATGTATATATACATACATATATGTATATGTATTGTATATGTATATATATACATATATGTATATGTATTGTATATGTATATATATATACACACACAATGGAATATTACTTTCATCAAAAATAATGAAATCTTGCCATTTGCAACAATGTGGATGGAACTACAGTGTATTATGCTACGTGAAATAAGTCAGTCAGAGAAAGACAAGTATCATAAGATTTCACTCATATGTTGAGTTTAAGAAACAAAATAGATGAACATATGGAAAAGAAAAAAAGAGAGAGGGAAACAAACCATTAAAGATAAGAAACTGAGGGTTGATGGAGGGGGAAGGGCTAAACGGGTGTATTGAGGAGGGCACTTGTTATAATGAACCCTAAGTGTTATGTGTAAATGGTGAATCACTAAATTCTACCCCTGAAAGCAATATTATGCTATATGTTAACTAACTAGAATGTAAATAAAATTTGAAAAAAAGAACAATAATTCTATAATATTTAATAATAAATCCATATTCATATTCTGTGATATTAAATAATAAATATCTAACATCCGGTCCAATATTTAATATCCATTCCAATTTTTCCATGTATCCCAAGAATATAACTTGTATCTTTATTCTTTTGAATTATGACATAATTGAGATTCACACATTGCATTTGCTTATATGGATATTTAGTATTTCTTAATCTAGAACATTTATTATTATTATTATTTTTTTGCTGGCATTGGCTTTGAAAGAGTTCAGGGAAGTTGTCATGTAAAAACCCTCCAATTCTGGAGTTTCTGTTTGCTCCCTTATGGTGTTATTGACCTTGTGCTACTATTTCTTAAATTTTTTATGAATTGTAAATTAGGTGTATAGGTTTGATTAGACCCAGGTTAAACATTTTTGGCAAGAATGTTTTACATATATTTTCTATTTTATATTGCACCATATGATGAGCCACTGAAGGTCAGGTTGTCTTCCTCTTAGAAATTTAAGTTTGGCTACTCATTTAGGGTGATGATTACTAGGTTGCTGTATAATAAAGGTGTGTATTTTGCTTTGGAATTTGTAAGTGATCTGTGGGGAAAGACCCAATACCAGGAGACAATTTTTTACTCTGTGGTTTTAGTATTCACTGAGAAACCCAAATAAATTTTTTCAATAGGGGTAGAAATGTGGTAAGTTTCTGATTTCCATGATTACTTCTACATTTATTATAAAATAAGGGCTTTCTTTTTTCTTTCCTTTGTCTTTCTTTCTTGAGTTTAATTATGGGTTCCTGGATGCTTATTTATTCAGTGCGTCCGTTACAGTCATTATTCTTTTTAACTTTTTTTAATGTTTATTTATTTTTGAGACAGAGAGAGACAGAGCATGAGGGTAGAGAGACAGAGGGAGACAGAGAATCCAAAGCAGGCCCCAGGCTCTGAGCTGTCAGCACAGAGCCTGACGCGGGGCTTGAACCCACGAACAGTGAGATCATGACCTGATTCGAAGTTGGATGCTCAACCGACTGAGCCACCCAGGCGCCCCTTTTTAAAAAAAAAATTTTTTTTAATTCTTTTTGAGATATGCATTTGTTTCAAAGGCCAGTGGAAGCCCCTTCAAGCTGGCTTCTGGGTCTTTTTGTTATGAATCTGTCTTTGAGTGCTTTCTAGCTTTATGACATAACAAGATGCCCTTGATTTACCTTGTGCATTTCCTCTCCAAGACCTAAAATCAGCTATTTTCCCCCCAAGGAATTCTAGTGTATTAGTGGAGAATTTGAAACCAAGACCTAGGTGTAGACATCCTCATTCCTACTGAACTCTTGCTTTCTGACTTTTTTCAGTGGACAGAGATAGGAAGATATATTTATTATATTTATTTATTTATATAAATATAACTATTATATTTATAAATATGTTTACAAATCTTTTTATCTTATTTTATTTTAGAAAGAGAGAGTGAGTGAGAGAGTGTATGAGTGGGAGAGACGGGCAGAGGGAGAGAGAAAGTAAGAATCCCAGGCAGGCTACATGCTCAGTATAGAGCCCTTTATGAGGCTCAAACCCGTGACCTGTGAGATCATGACCTGAGCTGAAATCAAGGGTCTGATGCTTAATGAACTGAGCCACCCAGGTATCCCAGCAATATATTTTTAAAAATCATAAGTTCATATTGATGTTTGTAATTAAAATTTAACATTAAAGCATTTTCTCTATTTTTCTTCTTTTATTTGCCGTGTTTTCTCCTACATATGGACTGGGCAAAGGACAGCTGTGGGAGCCAATTAAGGATGTGGTTTCAGACAAAGTCCCTCAGGGGGAAGCTTCAGCCTAATCCAATAGGTGGCCCTGGAGTTTAAGTTAAACCTCGGGGTAGGAGTGTCTCCAGATTTCACTCTGACCCCCAAGTAGGTAGCTGGACTTTCTTATTCTATGTTTGTCAGTAATTGGTTGAAGACTGCTCTAGAGGAAAGTAAATTCCAGGCCTTTTGGTTCTCTGCATCTTCAGGTAAGGGTCTGACATCGTTATAAATGATCAGTGGTTTAAAATGCAGTTGTTTTCCTAACCAACATTTTATTTAAAAAAGCCATAAACATCGATAATAATCAACTATAAATGATAGTTCTATATTTAGTAAAACCTTCTAACGGGTATTTAAACTGAATAACCAAATAAATGTGTATTTCAGATGGTGCCTATGATTGTGTGCAATACAAAGTTCTTTTTTAATTCCTACTTAATTTTAGTGCAGTGAATCAGAATCTACCTTCAATAAGGTCATGATATTCATATGGGATTCTCTCTAGGAGAATTTTTTTGTGGGGGACTTAGAACAACTTGGTTAGTCCTGAGAAACAAATTCAGAAATTTGTTTGGCTGTCCTATTCTCATTGTTGATTTTCCTGTAGAAAAGATCACTCACGAACTCTTCTCCATTGCCTTGGAAACAGCTTTTATGTTTTTATTTTAACAGTTTTTATTTTCCTCTCATCAGCAATGGCAGCTTCACCTTATTCCTTGACATGAAACAAACAGATCCATCTTCAACTTGTACTAGTTGACTGATTTGCATTGACTTTTCTCATTCTTTGCTTCCACCACATACCATTGCTTTTCAGCCTCAAAAAGACCAACTCGGGGCAAGTTTAGTTCTTAAGTAACTGAATCAAAACATTTCCTTCTCAGCCACAGACTCTGTCCTCTGCTCATAACAGAGGATCACAATCATTTCCTTAAAAGACTAAAATGCATCAAGTATTGAAACAGTTTTTTTCCCAATCAGCATAATAAGGGCTTACCTCTTCCACCTCTTCCATTTTTTCTTCAAAATAGTCCTCTTGGGAGGTTATCTGTTTATTCCAAATAATTTAGGAACTCATCCATTACAGTCATCACAGAAAATGTCATAGGCTGGATTCTCCAGAATTGGATGCTTCCAGCAGAGCTTGGGGTATCATGTTTATCAGAGCTAAACATCTGTGAAGGGAAGGGGTAAGCAGGATTGGGCATTGAACTGATGTAGGCCTGACAAAGCCTCAGCAAACCTGGGTCAGGCATCGGTGGGGCAAGTATGCCTTTGGGGTGTCTGCTTGAGACCAAAGACTGTGCCTCTGTACCCCTCCGTGTTCAGTCACTGGAAACAGGATGCCCCTGGAACAGTGTGACCACTGGTGAGGCAGCTCCTTGTGACTGAAGCAGACATTGAAGAAGCTGAAAGCTGGAAATTGTCCTGATGATCACAGTCCCCAAGCTGGGCATCAAGTCCTTCCTTGAAGGAGGATTTGGAGTAGGTACGCATGTGTTCATATCTAGCACATAGAACTAGTTACAAGTCCAAGGAAAAATTTGATCTTAACTACAATATTTTTACAACCCATGCTCAGCTTTAGTAAATGTTAGGATTGGTAAGTTTACAGAGATTTTCTGGTTTAATGACTCTCCTCTCCCAACTTTTACAGATGTTTGATATTTAACCCCTGAGACACTGTACTGACAGATAGAAGGTGGCATGAGGCTTCTTGTACTCCCCACCCCAACAATCATCCCTTCTACCCACCTCCAAGGAACACAAATGGCTTTACTGCCTCATGGGCTTTTTCTTTACTCAGCTTGGTGTAAGAAGGGACAAAAACTTAAGGGAAAGAAAAAAGAAGGAAGGTAAAATTTGGGAGGAAAAGACTTCTTTGGGATTATAACCAGGATTTGTGAGAATTATCCAGAAAAGCCTAGATTACTCCCCAAATACTGATAAATAATTGGAGAACTAACTTCATCAAAAGGTGCTCTGTTTTTCTACCTATTGAAACTTATGTACAAATTATATAGAGATTTACCTAGGGAAAAGAAAATAAAAAGGGGGGACTCCTTAATTAGTATTAATAGCCAGATCTGTGAATAGGTCATGTCTAACCCCCACGCTCTAAACAAACTAGCTGTGTGATAATTCTTAAAACCATTCATTAATTAATTAATTCATTCATCCATAAAGTATATTTTGAATGCCTACCACGTGCCAAGCTCCAGAGAGACAGTGGAGAACTGTACTGTGGCATAAATTAGTTCACAGCCAAAGTTGGCTGAAGATTTCAGCCAGTGCTCCTGGCTGTTTCTCTCTGATTTTGAAATCACTTTCCAGGTTATGTTAAATCTATTAATGTGCATGAAAGTGTTTTAAAGCATAATGTGACAGTTTTATGTTGTGTTTTCAACGTTTCACTTTTCTAATCCAATATCTCTCTATATAGGGTCTAGGGAAAGCTGAGGACTGGCTTTCATTGCTCATTTTCCTACCTTCCTACTTCCTTTTTTCTTCCTTGTCTGTTCTTCTCTCTTTCCTTTGTTATTTGGGCTCACACACAAGGTTCTTAGGAGAGCCTGCAGTGTGCCATTGGGGGTGGTGGTGAGGAGTGGTGAAAGGAAAGTGAGAATTGGGGGAAGTCTTCTGAGGCTCTCATTAAGAAGTCGATAGACTGAGTTGTAATAGCTAGTGTTTGTATAACAGCAATCATGTGTCAGCACCTATGTTAACTCATCAGCTTTTTACAACAACTCAGTGAGTTAAATTTTTCTGGTATTTTTTTTTTAATCCTTGTTTTGTAGATCAGGAGGCCAACACACAGAGGGTTTAAGATACTTGCCTAAAGTCAGACAAATAATTGTCAGAGTCAGTATTGAATTCAGGTTCTTTAGTCTACACTCGTAGCCATTACACCAAAGTGCCCCTCTTGAAAGTGAGGACAGTTGTCTGGTGAGGCACTTCTGACTCAGTGGTTCTCCACTGGAGGCAGTTTTGCCTCTCAGGGACAATTAGCAATGTCTGCAGACATTTTTGGTTGTCATGACTGGGGGCAGATTCTAGTGGCATCTAGTGGGCAGAAGCCAGGGATGCTGCTAAACATCCTACAATGCTCAAAACAGCCCCTACAACAAAGAAATATGTCAACAGTGCCAAGATTGAGAGCCCTACTCTACCTGGATATATACTCCACATGTAGTCTGTACAGGAGACAACAGTGTGTCTATTCCTTTTCTTTGGCAAAACCCAAGGATGGTTATTAATGCAGCCAAACACTGCACTAGCTTTTAGCATTTATTTATGCCACACTGTTGGTACATATGGATCTATTGTCACCTAAATTCATTGGGGTGGATTACCCCTCATTAATTACTCCCAACACACATGTTCCCTATATTTTCATCTTATTTCTTTTTAGAACCAAGATATAGAACCTTAAATGTAGCTGTTTAAGTTTTATCTTGTTACTTCTTATTTTTCCAATCCATAGACCTCTTTTTGAACACTGATTTTGTTTTCCAGTATATAGAATAGCACTGTCAACTTGGTGCCATTGGCAGATAGGAAAATTATGATCTCTGAGTCTTTATCCATGCTGCCAATAAGCTTAAAGGGGGCTACTAACTGAGCCCTGACGTATACCACTAAATACTCTTCCTCAGATCACTGTTCGCTGACTGTAAATCTTTGTACCAGCTATGTCAGTGATACCTGGGAAACTTAAAAAATAAGTCATTCCTGAGTCCATCCTTGGACATCTTGTTTTTGTGTATGTGGGGTAGAAGTCACACATCAGTATTTTTAAAGCACTCTCTAGGATTGTGATTTTGATGAGCAAACATACTGGGAGCCATTGTTCTTTCTGTTCTGACGCTTCTCCATAAACTTCAACCAGCTGTGAATCTCCCTTACTCATCATTTATTCATATTTCTCTTTCTTAACAAGGATATATATGAGAGAATGTCAAATGTCTTATTGAAATCAAGATTAACTAGATGTAAATGATTCTGTTTATCTATAAGTATTGATTAATTTATTTGTTCCTGGGCATGTTCCAAAAGGATTTAAGGCAGTTGACCAACTAGGACCCAATAGCAAAGCAAATAATGTTGATTTGTAACAAAATAGCACCTTGAGTAGTGCATAATGTTTTATAGGCATTAAAAAGGTGTTTTGTAAATAAATGAATAAATGACCAGTTCATGGTGTCTAATATAGTCATTGCTTTACTTTCTCAATGAATATTTGCTGGACATTGACCCAAATGTGCTGGTCTATAATTCCTGGAAATCAAAACCTTTCTCTCCTCTTGTGCCTATATTTCTTAGAAAACTGGGACAACATTTCTTCTCTCTCACCTTCTGGAAACTTTTTCATTCTTTATGACTTCTCAAGTCAGTGATGGTATATCAACACTTTCAATGCCCTAAAGGTAAGTCATCTAGGTTTCAGCATTGGATTCATTTAAGTAGCTGGGCAGAACATTACCTCTCTTTAATGTTGTACTTCAGTTTTCTTCAATCAGTATTTGTTTTTTCCTTTGTGGTTGGAGATTGTTCTGGCTGGTAAGATGGTTTGTAAGATAATAACTAAATGGCATGTCTTTGTTTTGTATCATCTTCCCTAAGAAGTGATCCTATTCCATCCTCACTTTTCTCATCAGCAATTAAGGAAAAGAAACCCCAAACAAAAAAAAACCCAAAAAACTTTTTTTTTAAAAGGCTTGTTTACAAGTCTCATCTCATTATTGGCTGGTTTTGGGGACATTATTTTTCTAAGTTTGTGGCTCTAACTTGTTCCCCAATTATGTACCTCTTCTTACTTTTGTAGAGGGTAGTTTCTCTACAGTAACATGATTGCCCTGTGGGCCAGATAATTCTTTGTTTTGGGGTCTGTCCTATGCATTATAGGATGTTTAGTAGCATCTATGTCCTTTACTTACTAGATACCAGTAGCACCCCTCCAAGTTATGACAACCAAAAATGTCCACACAACATTGTCAGATGTCTCCTGAGGTATGGGGGAGGAAACTGCTTCTTATTGAAAATGAATGCTAAAGATGTGAGTATAGATGTATTCAATTATTTGTTTTTTCTTCACAAGTGCATAGATTTTTACTTTTTAGAGCATTGCTTCATTTAAAAAAATGGCATTATCTGTGTTTAGTTCGTTCAGGATGAAAGGGAGTACATATTCTACCACTCTTCCATCTGGTAGCCACTGCATGCATCTGTACCTTTCAGTTTTTTTCCTTTTAAATCACTGAGCTGCATGCTCCCTCATAATCCATCTCATTGCTGGGTGCCAGGCAGCCATTACCAATTGACTAGAGTTGGAGTGCAAAATGGAACCCATTCACCATCCCTTAATTTTGGAGTTTTTTTGTAGGATATCCACACTTTCTCTGAATTTTTTAGGAATTTGCTTCCTAAACTCAGGTGCATATGTTTGACAGTGCCTAATATTTCATTTCTTTATCATCATAAATCCCAAGATTAAAGGCTTATTTTCCACAATATTCTTTTCACTATTAACAAGTTTTCCCCTATTGATAAGAATCAAGTTCTTAGTAATAATCCTCCTCTTGTTTCTTCTAATTTATGAGAAATGAAGTAGCTAAAATCTATCAGACTATTTATTATCTATCATACTGGCAAAGGATATATTAGGACAATACAAGAATATATTATGGTGGCTAATACAACCCCTTTGAAAGAAAAATTATCAATATATATCTATCAAGTTTTTATTATTTTTTAACTTTTTTATCAAGAAATTTTTAATGTTTATTTATTTTTGAGAGAGAGAGAGAGAGCATAAGCAGGAGAGGGGCAGATTGAGAGGGAGACATAGAATCTGAAGCAGGTTCCAGGTTATGCTCTGTCAGCACAGAGCCCAACGTGGGGCTTGAATTCACGAACCACGAGATCATGACCTGAGCCAAAGTCGGGTGCTTAATGGACCGAGCCACCCAGGTGCCCCCCTATCAAGTTTTTAAAATATGCATTCCCTTTGATACAGCAATTCTTATATATACATATGTATGTATGTTTATATGTATATGTATATATAGTTATATATTATATATAGCACATATACATATATATATATGTGTGTGTGTATTCTCTCAAGAGCACAAAGAAGAATATAAAGACATGTATTGCAGCATTGCTTTGTCAGATTAAAAAAATACACTCTCAGGGGCGCCTGGGTGGCTCAGTCGGTTAAACGTCCGACTTCGGCTCGGGTCATGATCTGGCGGTTCGTGAGTTCCAGCCTCGCGTCAGGCTCTGTGCTGATGCCTCGGAGCCTGGAGCCTGCTTCAGATTCTGTGTCTCCCTCTCTCTCTGCCCCTCCCCTGCTCATGCTCTGTCTCTCTCTCTGTCTCTAAAAAATAAATAAATAAATGTTAAAAAAATTTTTAAAAATATCCACTATCAGAGAGCAAAGGATGAATAGGTAGGGCACAGAGAATGTTTATGGCAGAGAAAATATTCTATGATACTTTAACAGTACATGTCATTATATATTTTTCCAGGAATGAATTTAATTTAATCTAAACTATGGGCTTTATGGTGATAAATTATTATGGTGTTAATATGTCAATGTAGGTTCATCAGTTATAACAAATGTACTATTCTGGCGGAGAATGTTAATAATGGGGAAGACTATGCATGTGTGGGGGCAGGGAGTATGTGGGAAATCTCTATCTTCTGTTCAGTTATGCTATGAACCTAAAACTGTTCTAAGAAATAAAGTCTATTAAAAAACCCAAAATTACAGGTTTAGGTAAACCAAGTCTTTATTTCAAAGGATTATTGCAAGAAGGTTGGGGAGGGAGCAGAGACAATTGCAATAGACAGATATTTGGAGTGTAATATCTGCAAGTATCTCAAAAGTTAGGCATAAAAAGGCTTTTCTTTTATAGGGAGAAGTAAACAAGCCTAGAAAAAACGGTGTGGGAAAGTGGAATGAGCAAAGGTACTGTAATGAGACGGGATTTCAGAGAATGTTTTACCCAGATGTCAGCTTGTTGTTGCGAGAGGCAGGTATGGTGGTATTTCATGATGCTGGCTCAGGCTGAGGCCCAGAGGAAGGAGAGAAACTTAACCAAAGTTTGGTTGATGAGCATCTTGTTCTGATTGCTCAGTGGGGAACAAAACAGTTCAGCTAGTCATTTTTGAGGCACAGGATGGAAATTTGGAGGATTTATGTTGACCTTGCCACAGATAAACAAAGGAGTATCCTTGAATCTTACTTAAGTCATGTAGGGAAGGGTGTTCTTTGCAGTAAGCCCTCATCTGTTAGACTTATCAACCTCCTCAAATTAGCTAAAGAAGAAATAGTATGGAGGATTAAGTGCTTATGGGTCAGGCCTGGAAATGGTACTATCACTTCTACTCACATTTTATTGGCTAGAACATAGTCACATACTCACACTGAATTGTGAGGGGAATTAGAAAATGAGGCATAGCCATATGCTCAGGAGGAAGAATTTGGTTTGGTGAACAAGTAGCCAATTACTTATGAAATCTCAATGTCTACCATTTATACTATATTAGTGGTTAAATAAACAATGGAACAAGATGTAGCTTTAAAAAAAGAAAAAAAATTTAATTGAAGTATAATTGGCACAATGTTACATTAGCTTCAGGTGTACAACATAGTGATTCAAAAACTATATTGGGGAGCCTGGATGGTTCGGTCACTGGTTTTGTGGGTTCAAGCCCAGTGTCGTGTTCTGCACTGGCAGTGTGGAGCCTGCTTGGGATTCTCCCTCTCTCTCTCTGTCTCTCTCTCTCTCTCTCTCTCTCTCTCTCTCTCCCTCTCTGCCCCTCCCAACTCATGCTGTCTCTGTATCTCTAAAAATAAATAAATAAACTTAAAAAACTATATTACTAAAAAAGAAATGATTTGTAAGTATTGATATAGAATGACCTTAAAATATTTTAAGTATGAAAAAATTAGGATAGAACAGTTTTGTATCAAGTTAGTATCGGCTCTCTCACCACCACCCCCGCAGATAAGAAGTACATTCATAAGCATTCTGGTACATGCACAGAATACCTGTGGAAGCATTCACAAATCAATTACATTCACATCAATTCCTGCCTCTTTATTTGCTGAGGATTCAATGTATGTTTTTTGAAACTGTTCGTTTTCTCCTGAGAATTACTAGGCATATTCTCCACTATTGTTTTCTGTTTTTGCTCTATGAATAAGCTGTTGTTGCCTTCACCTGACTCTGCATTAATATATTTTTCTGGGTTTGCCTTCATTTTTAGTAGCAAAAGCTTTTAATCAGGTTATCAAGTCTTTTTTCCAAGTGTTCTCCAGTCTTTGTGAGATGCCTTCTAGGAAACAGTATCAAAATAATAGACTTAGCAAAAGAACAAAATCTAAGCACTCAAATTCTATCCTTTGATATGAAATAGACTCTTACTGACCACCCTACCTAAAATAGCCTCAATTCACTCCTTACCACATTACTTTGTTTTGTTTTCATTATAGTACATATTACTACCTGATACTTAAAAAATTATAGTTGGTAATTACCTGTCTCCTCCATTACAGCACAAGAGACATAGGTAAATGGACCTTCTGTATCTATTCTAATGGTATCTTGTGCCTAGGGTAATGTCTTGCATTTGGTGGGAGCTCAATAAAAGTTTTATGCATGTGTGTATAAATCTCCACTTCTTGTTTCTTACTTTATATTTACCTTTTTTTTCTTTTCTAAACTCACACCCTTATTGTATTCCAAATTCTTCATTTTCTACCCAGATTTCAAGGCACAGTTTTACTCAATGCCCACAGCTTTACTCTGGCAATGAGCACAGTGTACGGAGCACATTGCTTGCATCTATCCCTCAAATGTGAGCTTCTTGAAGGCAGAGATCTTGTCTGGCTAATCATTGTTTCTCCAGTTCTTTGAATCCAATAGATGAATGAAGGCACTGAAGAAATTATCCAAAGTCCTTAAAAAATTATGAGAGATCATGACTGTAAAGAATCTCCATGTTTTTAATTGTTTGAAAGAGAATCTTTATTGCCTGTTAATTTATTTGGCATTAGAGGAGTAAAAAAGATACTCTTCAAGACTAGAGACATAAAGATGCAGATTATGGTAAGTAAACAAACCAGAGAGACAGAAAAACTTTATGAAACCAAGAAAGTAGATGTAAAGTATGGAAGTTTATTGTTTAAGAAGAAGAAGTCTAATGCACAATCTGAATCTAGGAGTGACACAGACGCTAGCTGTTTAGTGGAAAAACTTTTGAATAGGCAACAAAAAATCCCGGTGATATAAATCCAATGTCTGGTTGAATCCTCTCTGCCTTCATTATAGCGACATGTGAAGACCACCTGAATTCAATTCTTCAGCTGAAATGTGAGATGCCCATTCAAGATGTAATTCAAGAAGAATTTAAAAGGAATTCATAAAAAAAAAAAACCAAAAAACAGAGGGATACTACTCAAAGAGAAGGAAGCTGTTTTTAGTCTAGCCTAATCTCAGCTCTTTAGCCTAGCTGGCTAAAGATTCCAACATTTCTTTGGAAGTAAACTCAGTTTTTTTTAAGTGCAGCTCAGCTACCTTTCACAGGGAAGGGTTTGAAGTTGTTGCCAAAGAATTTCATTGATTCAGTAGAATAAATATATAGGTTTAACAATTTTCTGATTTTCAGCATTCCTAGGAACCATAGAATATCAGTTTATTTTATTGCAATTACATTTTAATTTTCCTCAATTAGATAACAAAGGAAGAAGTTGATTTTGAAACTCTTTGTAAACTATAAAAAATATGCTAATATTAGTACTATTATAATTATGGTTACTATTGATCTGCAGGTAAACTTGGCATAGAAACAAACCATCTCCTTAAATGGAGTTTACTAGCTTATCTTAGCCTCATGCCTAAATAAAAATCATAGTTAGTTCTTGGATCAGTGGAGACTGACCCTGGGATCAACCCTGAAGTGATTCCTGCAGAGTCTGGGGCTGGAAGCTGTCACACCATGGATGACAGCCAGGCCGCTGGATCCATTTCAAAGTGACTCAGTGGGGCAGAGAACTATTAATATATTTATCACCACAGGTATTAGATTTAATGTCATTATTGAGAAACTGTTGCAGAGTGTTATTTTTATTCTTTTATTTGTTTAACCATATGTCTACTAAATTTTTTTAATTCGTGCTTATGTGTTTGTTTTGTTCATGCATAGATACTTTTGTTTCTGAGAATCCTCCAAATTTTACAGCTGTAAGCAGGTAGTGAAAAAAATCGAATTAGAAAGTGGGTGAAAGACATGAAAGGCATGCATTAAATAGGTGCATAGATAGGTGAGATGTTTAACATCATTAGCCATTAGTGAGATGTAAATTAAAACCATAATTAGGTATCACGCACAGGTATCACAATGGCTAAAATGAAAAATAGTGACAACATTAAAAATACTGGAGAAGATGCAGAGAAGCTGGATCATTTTATTCCTGTGGAAATGCAAATGGTACATCTACTCTGGAAACAGTTTGGCAGTTTCTTTAAAAACTAAACATGCAATGACCATTAAGACCCAGCAGTTGTGCTCTTGTATGTTTATCCCAAGGAAATTCAACTTATGCCCACATAAAATCCTATACATGAATGTTGATAGCACCAACTGTTTAAAATATTAAACATTTAAAAATTTTTAAATACATATAATATAAAATTTCCCATCTTGACCATTTTTAAGTGTGTAGTTGAGTAGTATTTAAGTACACTCACATTGTTGTTTAACTAACCTCCAGAGCTCTTTTCATCTGCGAAACTAAAACTCTATGCCCATTTAATAGTGACACCCCACTACCCCTTCTCTTCTAGCCCCTGGAAACCCCCATTCTATTTTCTGTTTCTATGAATTTAACTACTCAAGATACCTCATTTAAGTGGAAGTATATAGTATTTTTCTTTTTGTGACTGGCTTATTTTACTTATCATCATGTCCTCAGCATTCATCCATGTTATATGTTATAGCATGTGCCTGAATTTCTTTTCTTTTAAAGGTTGAATAATATCTTATTGTTTAGATACACAGCATTTTGTTTATCCATTCATCTGTCAAAACACACCTTGGGTTGCTTACATTCTGGCTATTGTGAATAATGCTGCTTTGAACATGAATATACAAACATCTCTTCAAGACTCAGAGGTAAAATTTTGAAATCATATAATAATTCTATTTTTAATTTTTTGAGGAACTGCCATACTGTTTTCCAAAGCCATTTAACCATTT
The DNA here is from genome assembly GCF_027475565.1 of Acinonyx jubatus. NCBI lineage: Eukaryota > Metazoa > Chordata > Mammalia > Carnivora > Felidae > Acinonyx > Acinonyx jubatus. The sequence continues at coordinate 48,472,247 of NC_069386.1, forward strand.
TGCATTCCCACTAACAGTGTATAGGGTTCTAATTTCCCAACATTCTCATCAATACTTATTATTACTATTATTTTTTATAGCTATCCTAATGGGTATGAGGTGAAATTGCACTGTAGTTTTTATTTTTATTTCTCTAATGATTAGTTATGTTGAGTATCTTTTCATGTGCTTGCTGACCTTCTGCATATCAACTTTGGAGAAATGTCTATTCCAGTCTTTTGCCCATTAAACATTTTTTTAAATGGCCATTTATTTTTGAGAGAGAGAGAAAGAGAGCGCAAGTGAAAGAGGGGCAGAGGGAAGGAGACACAGAATCTGAAGCAGGCTCCAGTCTCTCAGCTGTCAGCACAGAGCCTGACATGGGGCTCAAACCTATGAACTTGGAGATCATGACCTGAGCTGAAGTCAGACGCTTAACCGACTGAGCCACCCAAGTGCCCCCTTTGCCCCTTCCCTTTTTAAGCTGAGTTTTTGTTTCTTGTTTTTTTTTTTTTGTTATTAAGTCATAGGAATTTTTAATATGTTTTGAATATTAACCCCTTATCAGAGATATGCTTTGCAAATATTTCCCCCATTTTGTAGGTTTTCTTTTTACTCTGTCAGTTGCATCCTTTGACGCACAAAAGTTTTAAATTTTGATGTAATACAGTTTATCTATTATTACCTTTATTGCCTGTGCTTTTATTTATATTTAATTTTTAAAAATTTTATTGTTTTTAATTTTAATTCCAGTATAGTTAATGTACAATGTTATATTAGTTTCAGGTGTACAATATAGTGACTTAACAGTTCTATATACTGTCAGTGCTAATCATGGTAAGGGTACTCTTAATTCTCTTTGCCTATTTTAGCCAACCCCTCACCCACCTCCCCTCTGACAACCACCAGTTTGTTCTTTATGGTTAAGTGTCTGTTTCCCGGTTTGTTTCTGTCTCCCTTTTTTCCTTTGCTGGTTTGTTTTGTTTCTTAAATTCTGTGTATGAGTGAAATCATATGGTATTTGTCTTTCTCTGGCTGACTTAGTTTGCTTAGCATTATATTCTCCAGATCCATCCATATTGTTGCAAATGTTAAGATTTCATTCTTTTTTCTAATGGCTGAATAGTATTCCATTATATGTGCATGTGTATACACACACACACACACACACACACACACACACAATGACATCTTTATCAATTCATCTATTTATGGACACTTGGGCTGTTTCCATAATCTGGATATTATAAAAAAGTACTGCTATAGACATAGAGATGCACATAGCCTTCCAAATTAGTGTTTTGTATTTTTTGGATAAATAACTAGCAGCTTGATTACTGGATCGTAGGGTAGTCGAGTTTTAACTTTTTGAGGAACCTCTCCATACTGTTTTCCACAGTGCAAGCTACACTAGTTTGCATTCCCACCAATAATGCAAGAGGGTTTTTATTTCTTCACATCTTTGCCAATACTTGTCTCTTGATTTTAGCCATTCTGACAGGTGTGAGGTAACATCTCCTTGTGCTTTTAATCTGCATCTCCCTGATGATGAATGATGTTGAGCCTATTTTCATGTCTTTTGACCATCTGTATATCTTCTTTGGAGAAATGTCTGTTCACGTCTACTACCCATTTTTAAATTGGATTATTTGTTTTTTTGTGTTGAGTTTTATCAGTTCTTTATATATTTTGGATACTACCCTTTATTATATGTGTCATATAAAAATATCTTCTCCCATTCAGTAGCTTGTTTTTTAGTTTTGTTAATTGTTGTTGTGCAAAAGCTTTTTATTTTGATAAAGTTCCAATAGTTTATTTTTGCTTTTGTTTCCTCTAGTCTCAGGAAACATATCTAGAAAAATGTTACTATGGCCAATGTCAGAGAAACTATTGCCTTTGCTCTCTTCTAGGATTTTTATGGTTTCTTCAGGTCTCACATTTATGTATTTAATTGATTTTAAGTTTATTTTTGTGTATGGTGTAAGAAAGTGGTCCAATTTCATTCTTTTGCATGTAGCTGTCCATTTTCCCCAATACCATTTGTTGAAGAGACTGTCTTTTTCCCCTTACATATTCTTGCCTCTTTGTCAGAGGTTAATTGCCCATATAATTGTATATTTGTTTCTGGGTTTTCTATCCTGTTTCATTGAACTATGTGTTTATTTTTGGGCCATTACCATACTGTTTTGATTACTATAGCTTGGTAATATAACTTGAAGTCCAGAATGGTGATGCTTCAAGCTTTTTCTCTAAAAAAATTTTTTTTAGTGTTTATTTATTTTTGAGAGAGAGGGAGAGAGAGTGTCAGATACAGAGAGACAGAGACAGAGAGGAAGAGAGGGAGAGGGAGACACAGAAACCAAAGCAGGATCCAGGCTCTGAGCTGTCAGCACAGAGACAGAAGCGGGGCTCAAACCCACAAACCATGAGATCATGTCCTGAGCCGAAGTGAGATGCTCAACCAACTGAGCCACTCACGTGCCCCTGTTTTTCTTTTTTAAGATTGCTTTGGCTATTTGGGGTCTTTTATGGTGCCATATACATGTTAGGATTGTTTGTTCTAGTTCTGTGAAAAATGCTGTTGGTATTTGGATAGGGATTGCATTAAATCTGCAGACTGCTTGAGTAGTACGGACATTTTAACAGTATTTGTTCTTCTAATCCATTAGTGTGGAATATCTTTCCATTTGTTTGTGTTGTCTTGTGTTTTTAGAGTCTTTTCTTTCTTTGGTTAAGTTTATTTCTAGGTATTTTATTATTTTGGTGTAATTGTAAATGACATTGCTTTCTTTATTTTCTCTTTCTGTTGCTTCATTATTAGTGTATAGAAATGCAATGGATTTATTTACATTGATTTTGTATCCTGCAACATTGTTGAATTCATTTATCAGTTTTAATAGTTTTTTGGTGGAGTCTTTAGGATTTTTTATATAGAGTATCCTGTCATCTGCAAATAAGGAAAGTTTTACGTTTTTCCTTACTGATTTTGATGCCTTTCCTTCCTTTTCCTTGCCTGATTGCTGTAACTTGGACTTCTAATACTATGTTCAATAAAAGTAGTGAGTGTGAACATCCTTGTCTTGTTCATTTCTTTAGGGGAAAAGCTATCAGGTTTTCCTTACTGAGTATGGTGTTAGCAGTGTTTTTTTTTTTTTAAATATATATGTAATTTATTATACTGAGGCATATTTTCTCTAAACCTGCTTTGTTGAGGATTTTTATCATGAATGGAAGTTGTACTTTGTCATGTGCTTTTAATGCATTTATTAAAATGATCATATAGTTTTTATTCTTTCTCTTATTGCTGTAATGTATCACATTGATTGGTGAATAGTGAACCACTCTTGCATCTCGGGAATAATCCACTTAATTGTGGTGAATGATCGTTTTAATATATTGTTGGATTTGGTTTGCTAACATTTTGTTGATGATTTTTGCATCTATGTTCATCAGAGATACTGGCCTGTAGTTTTCTTTTATAGTGGTGTCTTTGTCTAGTTTTGGTATCAGAGTAATGCTGGCCTCATAGAATGAATTTAGAATTTTTCTTTCCTCTTTTATTATTTGTAATAGTTTGAGAATAGGTATTAACTCTTCTTTAAATATTTGGTAGAATTCACCTATGAAGCTATCTGGTCCTTAACTTACAGTTTTTTGGAGTTTTTTGATTACTGATTCAATTTCATTGCTAGTAATCAGTCTGTTCAAATTTTCTATTTCCTCCAGATTCGATTTTGGGAGGTTATATGTTTTTAGGAATTTATCTATTTCTACTTTGTCCAATTTTTTGGCATATAATTTTTCATAATAGCCTCTCATAATCTTTTGTGTTTTTCTGTGGTGTCAGTTGTTATTTCTCTTCTTTCATTTCTGATTTTGTTTATTTGAGTTCTCTCTCTTTGTTGAGTCTGGCTAAAGGTTTATCAATTTTGTTGATCTTCTCAGAGAACCAGCTGTGGTTTCATTGTTCTGCTCTGTTGTTTTTTAGTTTTCTATTATTTATTTCTGTTTGTTTTTTTGTTTGTTCTTTTTCTAGCTGTTTTAGGTGTAAAGTTAGGTTGTTTATTTGAAATTTTGTTGCTTCTTAAGACAGTCCTGTATTACTATGAACTTCCCTCTTAGAATAGCTTTTGCTGCTTCCCCCAAATTTTGGCTGGTATATAACGTCTTCTGTATATATAGCAGACTATATTAATTTGATGGTCGCTTAAGTTTGAACCCATTCTTTACTCCTCTCCTCCCCACATTTTAGGTATATGGTGTCATTTTTTTAAAAAAATTTTTTTTAACGTTTATTTATTTTTGAGACAGAGAGAGACAGAGCATGAACAGGGGAGGGGCAGAGAGAGAGGGAGACACAGAATCTGAAACAGGCTCCAGGCTCTGAGCTGTCAGCACAGAGCCCGACACAGGGCTCGAACTCACGGACCGTGAGATCATGACCTGAGCCGAAGTCGGACGCTTAACCGACCAAGCCACCCAGGCGCCCCTATGGTGTCATTTTTTTATTGTGTGAATCCCCTGCTCTATTTTCATTGAAATACTTATTTTTAATGCTTTTGTGCTTCCTACTTTCCTTACTCCTGCATATCGTCTGTCCTTCCCAAAGAGTTCCCTTTAACAATCTTGTAGGACTGGGTTAGTGGTGACGAATTCCATTAACTTTTGTTGTCTAGGAAACTCTTGATCTCTCCTTCTATTCTGAATGATAGCCTTGTTGGATGTAGTATTCTTGGCTGCAGGCTTTTTTCTTTCAGCACTTTGAATATACTATGCTACTCCCATCTGGACTGCAAAGTTTCTTTTGAAAAATCAACTTTCAGCCTTATGGGGTTTCTCTTGTATGTAACCAATTTCTTTTCTCTTGCTGCTTTAAAAATTCTCTCTCACTACTTTTTGCCATCTTAATTACTGTGCATCTTGGTGTAACCTCCTTGGGTTGATTTTGTTATGGGATTTCTGTGCCTCCTGGATCTGGATTTCTGTTTTCTTCCCCCAGATTTGGGGGAACGTTTTCAGCTGTTATTTCTTCAAGTAAATTTTCTGCCCTCTTTTCTTTCTTTTCTCCTTTTGGGATCCCTATAATGTGAATGTCATTACACTTGATAGTGTCAATGAGTTCCCTAAATTTATTCTTATTTTGCATAATTTTTTTCTCTCACTTGCTAAGCTTGATTATATTCTGTTACTCTGTCCTCTGTCACTGATTAAAAAATTTTTTTAATGTTTATTTATTTTTTAGAGAGAGAGAGAGAAAGAGTGTGAGCAGGGGAGGGGCAGAGAGAGAGGGAGACACAGAATCCAAGGCAGTTTCCAGGCTCTGAACTGTCAGCATGGAGCCTTACATGGGGCTCAAACTCAACAACTTGAGAATATGACCTGAGCCAAAGTCGGACGCTTAATTGACTGAGCCATCCAGGCACCCCTCCAGGTCACTGATTAAGTCTGCTTTGTCTATTCTACTATTTATTCCATCTAGTATATTTTTTAATTTCATTTATTGTGTTCTTCATCTCTGATTGGGTTCTTTTTTTTATCTTATTGTTAAGGGTCGCACCGATGTCTGCTACTCTTTGCTAAAGTTCAGTGAATATTTTAATGATTATTACTCTGAATTCTTTATTAGGCATATAACTTATCTCTGTTTCCCTTAAGTCTTTTGCTGTGATTTTGTCCTATTATTTCACTTGGGACTTATTTCTCTGTCTCTTATTTTTTTCTAAGTGTCTGTCTATTTCTCTGTTAGGAAGGATAGCTACATATCCTGCACAAAGTAATGGCCTTTTGAAGAAGAGGTTTTGTAGTGCCCTGACATGCACTGTCCCATGTTCACCAGAACCTGGTGCTTCAGGGGTGTCTCCTATATGTGATTCATGTGTCCTCCTGTAGTGGATGAGCTGTTTTTTCCTTCAGTGTAGTCATCTGAAATGGCTCTCTTTGCCTGTTATGGGCACTGTTTGGTTCCTGTGGTGTTAATGGGCAGTCTAGGGATGTCTTGGGCTTGAGTTGAGTCAGACAAGGGGCTTGCTAGAGATAGGCAGTAGCAACACACTGCCAGGTGCTTTCCCTGTGTCATCCCCTGAGAAGTTTTCACTGATGGGTTGGAGCCTGTAGTCAGGTCAATTGTCTGCCTCCAGCCTACTGCTGGCTTCTGTGTCTGACTTATGTGTGTGGTTATCTTTTCCTCTTTCAGAGAGGAGTCATTTTGGAGTGGTCTGGATACTGTAGAGGCTGCTTGTACACTGCCAGGCCTGTAGCATCACATGTATGGGCTCTGGCCAAGAGAGTAATGGAGAAGGTGTACCACAGTAGCACAGCAGGGTTGGGAAGGGCAATGGGGTGGCAGTGCTAGCAAGCTTTGCACTCCCATCATCTGCAGGTGGGGGACCTGCAGTTCCAGGACTGAGGCAGCCCATCAGGAGGGGTGGATCCCTGGAAGGACATTGCAGGGGTGGTGCAGTAGAGCAGTTGTCCCAGGGGATTTGAGTGCCCTCATCCTCTGCAGGAATGGCCTGGGACTGAGGCAGGCCATGGGGAGGGCTGGATTGATGGAAACACAGTGTAGGGGTTGGGGTGACAGTGCTAGTAACTTAGGTAGTGAGTCCCACAGGTGGCCATGTGTTTACACTGGGTGGAGGAGGAAGGAAATGGCATCTGCTAGTTGGAGTAATTCCCCAGCAATTTCTGCCCCTCTGGGACAGATTTGAGATTAGTAAATAACTTTTTCTCTTGTATCCCCCAGGTGCCTTTCAAAGTGCTGCTTTTATGCTGTATCTCCATGGACTGTTTGTTGTGTTGTTTCTTTAAGGGCAGGGACTCAGTTTCCTCTCCCCCACCACCTCTCTCAGAACTGAACTTGCTGGGGGTTTTTTCTTTTTAATTACATGTTTAAGGTCCCACTGGATGTATGAATGCACAATATTCAGCCCTTCTGGTTGTCACAGCAAATGTTAATGGAGATTCATCTTCCCCATGTGGGCTTCCTGGTGTGGGTCTGTTTCTCTTCCATCTCTGTGCCCACCACATCCCTCCTTCCTGAAGACAGTCCCCCAAGTCCATTTAGTTTCAAATTGCGTCCCACCCTTCCTAATATCTTTGATGTTGCCTCTTCTCTATATTCAGTTCGCAGAGTTTGTTCTGCCATTTTTCAGGTTATTTCCTGAATATTTATACTGATATGAATGTTATCTGCTTGTATCTGTGGGGTGAAGTAAGCCTAGGGTCCTCCTACTCTACTATCTTTCCCAAAAGTCCTAAATTCTGTTGCCTGTGCTTTTGGTATCATATCCAAGAAATCATTGCTAAATCCAATATCATGAAGCTTTTCCTTTATGATTTCTCCTCAGAATTTTATAGTTTTGGCTCTTATGTTTAGGTCTTTGACCCATTTTGAGTTAACTTTTAAATACAGTGTCAGGTAAGGTCCAAGTTTATTTTTAAATTTATTTTTGTATGTGGATATCCAGTTTTTCCAACACCATTTGTTGAATGTTACATTATTTCTTAAATGGCATGTTTGCCTATGTAATCTATGTGACATTTATGTGTATTAAAATATATGAACTGCTAAGAATCATAATGACACACTTATAAGACAAATAAGTTCCTTGTTTTTCTTTTTCAGTTCTCACGTTAGCTAACATACAGTGTAATCTTGGCTTAAGGAATAGATTCCAGTGATTCATCACTTACATACAACGCCCAGTGCTCATCCCAATAAGTGCCCTCCTCAATGCCCATCACCCATTTTCTCCACTCCCCACCCCACTCCCATCAATCCTGTTTGTTCTCTGTATTTAAGAGTCTCTTATGGTTTGCCTCCCTCTCTGTTTTTATCTTATTTTTCCTTCCCTTCTATGGTCATCTGTCAAGTTTCTCAAATTCCACATATAAGTGCGATCATATGATATCTATCTTTTTCTGACTGATTTCATTTAACATGATACCCTCCAGTTCCATACATGTTGTTGCAAATGGCAAGATTTCATTTTAGTAGTGTTCCATTGTGTGTGTGTATATATATATATATATATATATATATATATATATATATATATAACATCTTCTTAATCCATTCATCAATTGATGGATATTTGGGCTCTTTCCATAATTGGCTATTGTTGATAGCACTGGTATAAATATTGAGGTGCATGTGCCCCTTTGAATCAGCGCTCCTGTATACTTTGGATAAATTCCTAGTAGTGCCAGTGGTGGGTCATATTTTTAATTTTTTGAGGAACCTCCATACTGTTTTCCAGAGCGGCTGCACCAGTTTGCATTCCCACCAACAGTGCAAGAGGTTTCCCCTTTCTCCACGTTCTTGCCAACATCTTTTGTTTCCTGAGTTGTTAATTTTAGTCACTCTGACCAGTGTGAGGTAGTATCTCATTGTGGTTTTAATTTGTACTTCCCTGATGATAAATGATGAACATCTTTTCATGTGTCTGTTTGCCATCTGGATGTCTTCTTTGCAAAAGTGTCTATTCATGTCTTCTCCCCTTTTCTTCACTGGATTATTTATTTTTTAGGCATTGAGTTTGGTAAGTTATTTATATATTTTGGATACCAACCCTTTATCCAATATGTCATTTGAAAATATTTTCTCTCATTCCATTGGTTGCCTTTTAGTTTTGTTGATTGTTTCCTTTGCTGTGCAGAAGTTTTTATCTTGATGAGATCCCAATAATTCATTTTCGCTTTTATTTTCCTTGCCTTTGGAGACATGTCAAGTAAGAAGTCTCTGTGACTGAAGTCAAAGAGGTTGCTGCCTGTTTTCTTCTGTAGGATTTTGATGGTTTGATGGTCTCGTAGGTCTTTCATCCATTTTGAATTTATTTTTGTGTACGGTGTAAGACAGTGGTCCAGAAGAAATCAAAATTTCACTCTTTGCAGATGACATGATACTCTACATGGAAAACCTAAAAGACTCCACCAAAAAAATGCTAGAGCCAATATATGAATTCAGCAAAGTTGCAGGATATGAAATCAATGTACAGAAATCAGTTGCATTTCTATACGCCAATAATGAAGTAACAGAAAGAGATATCAAGAAATTGATTCCATTTATAATTGCACTAAAATCCACAAAATACCTAGGAGTAAACCTAACCAAAGAGGTAAAAAATCTATGCACTGAAAACTATAGAGAGCTTATGAAAAAAATTGAAGAAGACACAAAGGAATGGAAAAACATTCCATGCTCATGGATTGGAAGAACAAATATTGTTAAAATGTTGATACTACCCAAAGCAATCTACACATTCAGTGTAATCCCAAACAAAATAGCACCAATATTCTTCACAGAACTAGAACAAACAAGCCTAAAACTTGTATGGAACCACAAAGATCCTGCATAGCTAAAGTAACGTTGAGAGAGTAAACCAAAGCTGGAGGCCTCATGATCCAGGACTTTAGCCTGTATTACATGGCTGTAATCATCAAGACAGTAAGTATTGACACACAACAGATACAAGACCAATGGAATAGAATAGAGAACCCAGAAATAGACCTACAAATATATGGCCAACTAATCTTTGACAAAGCAGGAAAGGGTATATAATGGAAGAAAAAAATCTCTTTAGCAAATGGTGCTGGCAGAACAATGAGTTCCTTTTGAGGTAAAATGCTGTGGCCAGTGTGAGGCAGAAGTACTATACATGAAATGGAACCACAAAATGAATGGTCCATTTTTACATAAAATCAGCTTAGAAAGTATTGCAAGTGATGAAGAAGCCTTTCATTATATCATATATTATCTCTACTCATTAAAGATATGGTTTTAATCTAAGAAACCTCAGCCTACCAGCCAAATACAAAGACAAGATACATCTTAATATCTAATTACCAGTCTGGATCCTAATGATTTTTGAATCCATTGAAACATGTCAGATTAATGTTATAATTTGGTTTTGGTGGTAATACTAGGTGCTTTATTCCCATTGAGTTGTAATTAAAAGGATAGTTATTTATCGCTTCTTTCAAAAATTGCAGTGAACTTTTTGTTTTAGGATCATCTCCAGGATTAAGATAAATTCTGTTTTTAGTCCCATTTGTTTCTATAATATCAATTGTACTTGTACCATAACTGATGTCTTTAACAGAAAAAAAGTTAAATTATAGTTAGACTATTATTCAAAATCAAATATATTTATGAAAAGTTTATTTTATTTTATTTTTTAAAATTTATTTTTTGAGAGAGAGACAGAGAGACAGAGTGTGAACGGGGAGGGACAGAGAGAGAGAGAGGGAGACACAGAATCTGAAGCAGGTTCCAGGCTCTGACCTGTCAGCACAGAGCCTGATGTGAGGCTTGAACCCATGAACCATGAGATCATGACCTGAGCGGAAGTTGGATGCTTAACCTGCTGAGTCATCCAGACACCCCAATATGAAAAGTTTATTTTAAAATTTTACAATAAAATACCTGCTTCTCAGAAGATTAAACATCAGTTTTCTAGACATTTTATTTTTCTTGAAAGATACTGGATAAAGGAGGTTTTTAAAATGGATCAGAGCATGGTGCTAAAAGATACCATGGCCCAGAATACAAGTGAACAGTTATCTGCGAATATGCTTAGACTAGAAATTTACTAGCTGGTAAATATGTTAAAACTTTTTGAAATTAAAATGAATGCTCTCTGTAGCCACAGTACAGTTCTAGGCACATTCTTTAAGTTCTCTTTACATACATATATGACTAATAACACAGGCAAATTTCAATCAAGTAAGAAGAGCTTAAGTTTAGAAAATACCTGATCAACCCAGTTTCTTCCTTCCTGCACCACAGGGCATAGCAACATGCCATCTGGTGATTATTAGGTGAGAAAGCTGCCATCTGCTACTTCTGCTAATACATGGGAGAGGGGTAGCTCTCTCTACTTTGTAAGCCTAGGAGATTTCATTATGGGTGTTTATATGTCCCAGGGCTTCAACTGTTAAGTTAGAATTTACTCTCCGTATGTGTGTGTGCGCACAAATGTGCCCCACATATTAAACATCAAAGTGAGACATCCCTTTCTTGGAACCTCTTCAGTGGTATAAGTCTGTGTTTGGCCACGTTAATTCATCCTACAGCAAGCCTCTTCCATCCTGCCTTAGTCAAAGCCAAGATACTATTAAGTACATCCTAAACTAGAGAGACAAAATTGGATTGCAACCACAAAGATCGATTACAAAGTGGACACAAATAGGATCTAAGTTGTGCAAAGGACATGCTAGTCCTTCTGTTTTACATGCTCTCAAGGAAAGATAGGACCTAAATCATCCTCAAACAAATCTTTTCATATGTTCTTGTAAAAGAATTTTTAAGTTGTCATATCTTTCCTTACACCAGTCAGAAGTTTGTTTCCTTATATTTAAAGAAGGGAGCATAAAATTATGTCAAAGAGACCTTAGCTAAGATCCAAGTTTGAACTGTTTCTAGAGCTTAATGAGGTGGAAATAAGGAAAGAAAACCAGGAAATATAAACAGACATAAATTCTTCCCCATCGTATGTCAGGCCTGTCAATTTCTCAAAACTTAGCATGTGATAGATGCTTCATATATATTTTCTGGATTAATGAAGTTAGTGATAAATGAATGGGATGAGTTTCTCCTTTCTATAGAATGGGATCAATTGATTTCACTTGATGTTTCAATCTCACCCACAAAAGAAGTATATTATAAAGAAGTAAAGAATAAGACTTCAAAATTTCCTTAAATAACTGAGAGCAGGACTCTATTATTAAAACAGCAATGCCACAGCCTGTTATAGTACAAAGATCACAGGAATCTGATTCTGGAATCCTAGGTCCTACTATCAGTTCTTAAAGTAATTGTAAATTTTGGAACACCTCACCTAGCCTCTCCATGCCGTAGTTTCCTTTTCCATCAAAAATGACTATTACTTTCCCCAACTCATCTCATAGGGCTGCCAGGAAAACCTATAGACACTAAATGGAAATGGTTCTATTTGCATAAAGGACAGTATTAAATGCTTATCAGCAAACTGTTGATAAGTTGATAAGAATAAGATATTCTGTATCAGAGAATAAACAAAGAAATGATCCCAAAGAGACAGAAAACAAATCTGATGAGACCTCATATTGCCCTGTGCTACTGCATAGAGAAAGTTTCTAGGCCAAGGCACAAAAAGGGGGGCAGTTACTCAGAGTCCAGAGGTCTCCCTGAATTGAGGCGGTAAAGCTGGAAGACTGGGGAAGTTAGGACAACCAGACCTCCTAGGGCAGTGTCTCAGAGAAGAGAGTTGCAGAGAAAGAGAACACCAGAAATCTGAAGATCTGCTCACGATTTCATTTGCATACCGATCAGCATACACTAGTAAGAAAACTACCCCAGGCTGACGAAAGAACAACCTAATTCCTGTGCTTGGAGTTTACAAAGGGATGAAAATAGTGTCTGCCAGAGTGAGAATATTTCATAATCCATATGGCATCAGTCAGAAAAGGGTCTCAGCTCAATGGGTGGAAAATTAACCCCAGAATAAAGGTAGTTATGGTCTCACCAAACAAAACTTTTATGAAGTCTCAAGAAGATTAGCTTACTTGCAAATAACTGAATTACATCCCAGAACAAAGTTCAAGAATATTTGTAGTAATACAAAAAATATTCAGCACATTGCAATGTAACATTCATGTCTGGCATCCAGTAAAAAATTATCAGTCATGAAAAGAAGTAGGTAAATACGTCCCATGAAAAGAATAATTAATCAATCAAAACAGACCCCAGAATGACACAGGTAATAGAATTAGTAGAAAATAATATTAAAACAGTTTTTATAAGTATATTTCATACACTTACAAAGCTAAAGGAAAAATCAAGCATGTTAAGTAGAGATGTTAAAGGTATAAAAAAGACATAAATTGAACTTCTAGAGATAAAAATGACAATGTCTGAATTCCAAAATATATAAAGAATTTATACAACTCAAAAACAAAAAACAAATAATCCAATTAGAAATGGGCAGAAGACATAAATATTTCTCCAAAGAAGACATGCAGATGGTCAACAGACACATGAAAAGATGCTCAACATCAGTTATCAACAGGGAAACACAAATCAAAACCACAATGAGATATCACCTCATACCTGTCAGAATGGCTAACATTAACAGTCAGAAACAAGTGTTGGTGAGGATGTGAAGGAAAAGGAACCCTTGTGCACTGTTTGTGGGAATGCAAACTGATAAAGCCACTGTGAAAAAAAGTATCAAGTTTCCTCAAAAAATTAGAAATAGAGCTATGGTACACTAGTAAGAGGATCAGTTTAAACCAAATAATATTAACAATCACTTTAAATGTAAATGTCCCAAATATCCTAATTAAAAAGCAAAGATTGACAGATTCAATTTTTTAAAAAAATTGACCCACTCTGTGTTGCCTGCAAAAACCACATTTTAATATAAAGATACAACACAATAAAAAGAAAAGGATGGAAAAAAGTATGTTACTAATGCTCTTCAAAAGAAAATTGTAGTGGATATATTAAATATTAGACAAAGTCTACTTCAGTGCAAATAATATTAACAAGGATAAAGAGCAGTTATTTCATAATGATAAAATAGTCAATTCATTAATAGAACAAAAATATTCTAAGCACTTATGTACTTAATAATGGAGCTTCAAAAAACATAAAGCAAAAGCTAATAAACCAAAAGGAGTAATATACAAATCCACAATTACAGCCAGAGTGTCAATATCCTTCTCTCAACAATTAAACAAGCAGACAAAATATCAGCAAGGATTTAGTAGACTTAAACATCATCAACTAACTTAACCTAATTGACATTTATAAAATACTTATCCAACAACAGCAGAATACACATTTTTCTCAAGTGCAAAGGGACTTTCACCAAGATAAACCACAGGGTAGGCCATAAGACAAAGCTTTGATAAATTTAAAAGCATTAAAGTAAAAGAAAATAGGTTATCTAACCACAATGACATTAAACTAGAAATAAATAACAGATATCTGGAAAATCTCTAAATATTTGAAAATTATATAATATACTTCTAAATAACCCACCACAGATCAAAGAAGAAATCAAAAGTAAAATTAGAAAAGTATTTGAACTAAATAAAAATGAAAACAATTCAAATTAAAAGTGTGGGATGCAGCTGAAGCAGTAGTTAGTGGGAATTTCATAGCATTAAATACCAATATTAAAAATAAAGAAAGGTCTAAATCAATTACCTCAGCTCTCACCTTAAGAAACTAGGCCAACACCAGTTTGCATTCCCACCAACAGTGCCAGAGAGTTCCTCTTTCTCTGCAACTTCGCCAACACTTAATGTTTCTTATATTGTTAATTTTAGCCATTTTGACAGGTGTGAGATGATATCTCATTGTGATTTTGATTTGTTTTTCCCTGATGATGACTACTCTGGAGAAGAGTATGGAAGTTTCTTCAAAAGTTAAAAATTGAAGTAGCCTATGATCCAGCAATTGCAGTACTAGGTATTTACCCAAAGGATACAAAAATACAGATCTGAAGGGGTACATGCATCCCAATGTTTATATCAGCAATATCAACAATAGCCAAACTATGGAGAGAGCCTAAATGTCTATTGACTGATGAATGGACAAAGAAGATGTGGTATATATACACAATGGAATATTACTCAGCCATCAAAAAGAATGAAATCTTGTCATTTGCAGTGATGTGGATGGAGCTGGAGCGTGTTATGCTAAGTGAAATAAGTCGGAGAAAGACAAATACTATGATTTTACTCATTTGTGGAATTTGAGAAACAAAACAGATAAACATATGGGAATAGGGTTGAAGGGAGAGGGAAACAAAACAACTAGAGACTCTTAAAGAAAGAGCAAATTGAGGGTTGATGGAGGGAGGTGGGTGGGAGATGAGCTATATGAATGATGAGTATTAAGAAGGGCACTTGTTATGATGAGCACTGGGTATTGTATGTAAGTGATGAATCATTGAATTCTATTCCTGAAGACAATATTGCACTGTGTTTTAATTAACTAGAATTTGGATAAAAATTTGAAAAGGAAAAAAAAAAAGAAACTAGGCCAAAAGTTGTAAATTAAATTCCAATTAAGCAGAAGAAAAAAAATATTAGAGATCAATGCTGAAATCAATGAAACACAAAGCAGAAACACAAAACAGTAAGCTCAATGAAATCAAGGTTGGTTCTCTGAGCATATTAATAAAATTGATACACTTCTAGCAACCATCAGCTTGTTCTTTGTATTTGTTAATGTTTCTGTTTGTTTTTTGTTTGTTTTGCAGATTGTACTTTTTTTTCAACATTCATATTTTAGCCTAGTACAAAGCAAGAAGAATAAAATTCCTGGCTGTGTTTGAAATTAAAAAAAAAAAACTTTAATAAATTTCTAGCCAGGCTGATCAAAGAAAGAATATACAAATTACTAATATCAGAAATATGAGAGGTGATCATTGTTTATTCTATAGTTCTTAAAAGGATAGTAGAGGTTGATTATGAATAAAACTATGACAAGAAATTTGACAATGTAGAATTAAAAGGACAAATTCCTTGAAAGAGATGAACTACCAAAACTCATTCAGTAAGAAACATACTAACCTAAATATTTGTGGAAGTATTAAAGAAATTGAAGTTAAAAACCTTTCACAAAGAAAAGTCAGCCTCATATATCTTCACTGGTGTATTCTACCAGTGGTTTATGAAGAAAAAAAAGACCTATTTTACACAAATTCTTCCAGAAAATTGAATAGGAAGAAACAATTTCCTATTTATTTAATAAAGCTGACTTTTCATGATACAAAGCCAGAAAAAGACTGTACAAAAAAATCTATAGGCCAATATCCTATAGTAAGTTTAATAAGGTTGCAGAATACAAGATAGATTCAGTTGACCCTTGAACAATATAGATTTTAGGGTTGCAACCCTCTGTACGGTTGAAAATCTGTATATAACTTTTGACTCTTCCAAAACTTAACTACTCATAGCCTACTGTTGACTAGAAGCCTTACCAATAACATAAACCATTGATTAACACATCTTTTGCCTGTTATATACATTGTATAGTATATTCTTACAGTGACAACTTTTTCTTAATTCTTTTGGTATTTCTAAGCTACACAGTTCATCTCTGAATTTTTTCAAATTGTTACAGGTCTCCAAAAATTTTTCCTGTATATTCACTGAAAAAAAATCAATGTGTAAGTTGACCCATGCAGTTCGAACCGGTGTTGTTCAAGTGTCAACTGTATACAAAAAGCACTGGGTGTTATATGTAAGTGATGAATCTCTCCAATCTACTTCTGAAGCTAATATTACAGTATATGTTAACAAACTAGAATTTAAATCAGAACTTGAAACAAACAAACAAAACCTAAATTATATTTTTATATACTACTAAACAAAGTGGAAGCTAAAATTAAAAAAATAAATGCCACTTAAAACAGCATCAAAAATATCAAGTACTCAGACAAACTTGATAAAACATGCAAAAAGACCTCTACACTAACAACTATAAAATTTTACTGAAAGAATTTTAAAGACTTAAATAAATGGTGACCATATACTGTGGTCAGGGATAAAAAAAGTTCAGCATTATTAAGATATAACTTCTCCAGTTGGTTTTTTTTTTTTTTTTTTTGAGAGAGAGATAGAGAGAGAGAGAGTGAGTGCAAATGGGGCAGGAGCAGAGGTTGAGGGAGAGAGAATCTCAAGCAGGCTCCCTGCCTCGCACAGAGCTGGGCTCAATCTCACAACTGACCATGAGATTATGATGTGAGCCAAAATAAACAGTCAGATGTTCAATTGACTGAGCCACCCAGGTGCCCCTCCATGGTTTTAAGCTATAGATTCAGAGCAATCCTAGTCAAAATCCCAGTGATTTTACAATAGAGACTGACAAGCTGATTCTAAATTTATATTAGAATGTAAAGGACCTAGAATACCCAAAACAACTTTGAAGAACAAAGAAACAACTTTTATTACTTTATTTTAAGACTTAAAGACCTATGGTTATCGAGACACTGTGGTGGTGGTGCAAAATAGACAAATAGATCAATGAAAAGAATAAAGCCCCCCTAAATAGACCCTTGCACATGTAAAAAACTAATTTTTGACAATGGTACAAAGGCACTGCAATGGGAAAAGTATACCCTTTCAACAAATTGTACTAGAACAATTGAATAACTATTTGAAAAAAAAAAAAGAACTTTGATCCATACTTTTCACCATATAGAACAGTTATCTCAATATGGATCATAGACCTCATGTAAAACATAAAACTATAAAACTTCTAGAAGAAAGCACAGGTGGAAATCTTTGTGATCTTGAATTAGGCAATGTTTCTTAGGCATGACACAAAAAGAAAAAATTATTAAACGTTGATAAACTGGGATACATCAAAATTAAGAACTCTTGTTCTTCAAAAGATATTATAAGAATGAAAAGATACACTAAAGACTGGAAAAAAATACTTCCAAATCATGTATCAACTAAAAGGTTCATATCTAGAATATATAAGGAACTTTCAAAACACATCATAAAAAATACAATTTTTCACAGTGGCAGCAGATCTAAACAAACATTTTACCAACAAATAAGTATGGATAAGTAATAATGGAAAGATGTTCAATATCATTAGTCATTAAGGAAATCACAGTGAGATACCACTACACATCTAATGGAATGTCTAAAGTTAAATGCTAATCTTGAATGTTATCACCATAAAAAAGAAATGATAATTATGTGATGTTATGGAGGTGTTAGCTAACACTCTGATGATAATAATTTTGCAATTGTAAGTGTAACAAATTAACACAATGTACACCATAGAGTTATGCAATGTTTTATGTTAATTATATCTCAATAGAGCTGGGAAGATAAATTCATAAAATCTTTAAGTAAAAAAATTCTATTTCAAGTGTTATTTAGGATATGGAGCAAGTAGAATTCGCATACACTAATGGTGGGAAAATAAATGATTCAACCACTTGGAAAATTGGAAAAATTTGACAATTTCTTTAAAAGTTAAATGTACACCTACACTGTGACCTAGTCATTCCACTCTTAGGTTATTCTTCAAGATAAATAAAAGCATATGTCCATACAAAGATTTGTACAAGATTGTTCATAGCAGCTATTTTCATAAACACCAAAAACTGTAAACAACACAAGTATCAATAAATGAATACTTTCACAGACATAATGCCAGTCACTATGTTGGGAGCTGAGTGCACAATGGAAATTTACCACCATCAAAAAGTGAAGGTAGAGACTCCCACTTCTGGAGAGATGGGGTAGATTCACTTTTTCCTATTTCTACCACTAAGGACAACAGAACACTCTAAATATTATATATAAGAGAAATATAGGAAGATTGAAAACTAGAGAGAAAAAGGCAGTCAAGCTAGGGGCATCAGGAACTAAGGAATGATACGGTGGAGTTCCCCGAATTTTCTTTTTGCCCATCCCAGAGTTGGGGTTGAAGAAACTGGCAACTCAGAAATGTCAATGGGTATAGAACAAACAAACAAACAAACAAAATAAACAAAACCCCCAAACAAACATCCTCCCCCCACCCCCACCAAGCCTGCTCTCTGTAACCAAAGGAATAGGAAAGGGCTGGTATAGCAAGACAGAAAACTTTCATACAATAATTTCTTTACTCCAGCCAAATACCACAGGAAGGAAAATAAATAAAACCAACTGCCCTATCCACACCCACGCCAGCAAAGGCCAAGTAGGGAGCTTAGATTTCCAAATGTGCAAGGCTGTGACAAGATATCCCAACATCCCTGCCAGGATGGTATCAGAAAAATCAAACTAGGGGGTGGAGACCATCTTTGTTGCCAATTGACAATGAGGTCCACCCCGCAGTATTACTGAAAACCACATGGAAGCCTGGACTTTCATACCTACCTGACAGTAAGAAGTTACTTCTTCCCTTCCTGTCAGGGAAGTATAAGAGAGTTCATCATCACCATTACCCAGTAGTAATGAGGCTACCTCACCACAGTAGGAGTAGAGGCCACATGGAGAGCTGGAGCTCCCACTCCTACACTGTGGTAAAAAGGAATCCCCCCATCTCAGTTTCAACAGAGGCCACATGAAGAACCTGGACTTCTACTTCCCCTGGAGGTAGAACTAACAAGATTATCCCCATCCCTTCTCTTGTTGGAGCAGTGTCAAAGGGAACCAATTAAGACAGAAAATTTAAGTAAGATCTAGATTCTTATAATAAAAATGTCCAGGTTTCAATAAAAAATCACGTGTCATACCATGGACCAGGAAAATCTCAAAATGAATGGATGAATATAAATGCAAAAATTATTAAGAAAATATTAGCAAATAGGATTCAGCAGTATCTGAAAAGAATCATACACCATGACCATGTGAAGCTTTTCAAGAGATATAAAAACTTGCTCAGTATTTGGTAACCAATCAATGTAATCCATCTTAATAGCAAACTAAAGAAAAAAAACACATGACCATATTTATTAATCAATGCAAAAAAAGCATTTGACAAAATTCAACTCCCATTCATGGTTAAAAAAAATTCATAAATGGGTGAAGGGAGTAAAAAAAAGTCAATTGACATTGAGAAAAATAAGTATACATAGTTTCTCCTCAACTTGGTAAAAAGCATCTATGGAAAACCTTCAGCTACCATTATACTTAATGGTTAAGTACCTCTGCTTTGTCCCTAAGATTGAGAATAAGGTAAGGACGTCAACTTATACCCTCTTATTTAATATAGTACCAGAAGACCTAACCAGTAGAATACGGTAAGGCAAGAAAATAAAGTCATACACACTGGAAAGGGAGAAATATAACTGCCCCTATTTGAAAGTGATATGATTTGGTCAAACAAAATCCCAAGGAATCTGTAACAACAATCCACACACCGCCCCCCCCCCCCACACACATTAAAAGCCTCATAGAACTGATAAATGAGTGCAGCATAAAAGATAAACATACAAAAGATAAACATACAATCATCAATTGTATTTCTAGAATCTCACAGGATCATGAATAGCCAAAATAATTTTGAAAAAGAAGAACAAAGGGAGCTCACACTCCCTGATTTCAAAACCTAATACAAAGCTATAGTAACGAAATGAGTATGGCACTAATGATATACAGGTGATTTGTAAAAAATAATGAGAAGATCTTTGGCCAACAAACTGCCTAATATTCCACCAGTTGGGGATTGAATTAATATTTATCCCTCTGAAGACAAAGGCAAGGGTAGGGGATGGAGATAGGGAAGCCACAGAGGTAGACTTAATGATAGGCTATAACCTAGGGGGTGTGGCAGAGGTACAAACAATCCAATGGGGACAAAGGAGGAAACTTTAAGTCTTTTTGGAGGCATCCAGATGCTCATATAGGCAGGTAATAACATTTGAATTGCTTTAAAGGATGAGTGGGAAGAGGACAGGTGGAAAAAGAACAAAAGGGAATGAGTAGTAGGTGAAGGAAGAGAATGAACACATGGCATAGACTTGGGGGAGACAATGCCTGAGCTGGAGCAGGGTGGTGGTTAGGGCACAGTTCTATGCTAATACTTCCCATATGCCCATTTGTCCAGTGCTGAGATCTATTAAATGTGCCAATTAATCTCTTCATAATCCCCTATTGCTGGTGTAACAAATCACAACAAACTTAGCAGTAAAAACAACAAAAATTTATCTTAGTCTTGGAGATCAGAAGTTCTAAAATCAAAGTGTTGGTAGAGTTGTGTTCCTTTGAGACACTCTAGAGGAGAATCCATTTCTTTGCCTTTTTCAGCTTCTACAGGCTGCATGCATTCTTTTGCTCATGAACTCTTCTTCACCTCATTCTGACCTCTGCTTCCATCATCATGTCTTCTGTCACTCTGACCCTCATGGCTCTCTCTTAAGGACACTTGTGATCACATTGGTTACACCTGTTGGTTCAAAACCTTAGGAGCTTCCCAGTTATAAGCTGAAACTGGCCCCTGTACATGGAGGACAGGGAGAGATTCAAGAAAGAGGACGGACATTACAGATTTGTAGGTGGCAGTTTCACTAAGCAAAAAACTTACCTAGGAGCCTTGTTTTGGGCAGCTGTAAGGTGAATATATCTCTGCACCTACGAGACAAATCTTAAAAGCTTATATAGAGGCCTTAACTGGGTTCAGTAACATAATATCATCCAGATGTTTTAACGCCACATCACTATCTCAAGGCTATGTTTTTGGGGCAGTTTCTTGGGGAAGGCAAGAAACATGTATATTCCAAGGAAGGTAAAGGAGGTGAGAAGCCTCCAATTGCCAAGGTCCAGCTCACAGGTCAACTGGAGTTCATGTCCTCTTAGTGACCTTCCCCAACAATACCTGGATAATCCAGAATACTCTCCTTATCTCAAGATTCTCAAAGTTTCTTTGCCATGTAAGGTGATGTATTCATGACTTTGGGGGATTAGGGCATAAACATCTTTAGGGCTCTTCTATTCTATTTCCTACAGATTTGATAGGAGCTAATTATCTTAGGTTCCAGAAGATAGAGGCTGACATCTATAGAGTGTGCAACCCAAATGGTATCTTTCTGGCTACTCAAAATAGTTGACTTTATGCAACTCATTATATCATCACCCTTTTATCTGTCAGTGTCATGAGCTGTGACTCTTAAAATAATTCCAAATTCTTCATGTCTTTTACACTGGTGAGACTTTTATGCCATGTCACATCAGGAATATTTAAAAAGCTCCTATTGCTTTCTTTCCTTTCATCACCAAACTTTTGAAAAGAGGAATCAACACTCACCATATTGATTTCCTTAACTCCCATTCACACTTCCACCTATGAAAAACTGACACCTCTCTGGGTTTCAGTTTACTCACCTGGTCGAGGTCCCTTAGTATTGAGATGTTCCTCTCTAGCTTTCAACTCTTTGTGATTTCAGGCTACCTCTTCTTTTCAATATATAGTCAGGTGTAGGCTGGTTCCCCTCAAATCTCTTAGCCCCTACTCAACTATATTTCCCCCAGGATCTCAAGCCAAGCTGTTAGTCTAATCAGTGTGTTGTGACAAGATTTAGTTTAGAATTCAGCAGACACTTTTTTGACATTGTAGAATTCCATTAAGAAACAATTCAAGCTGGGAATGAAGGCTACTCCCGCATCCCTGGGAGGCTTCTTTTCCAATGCTGGGCTGCTTACTGATGCCCTTCAGGCTAAGGCTGTTTTATACTAAGAAAGAAAAACTATCACCATCTCAGGATGGAGGAAGGAGTTAGAAATCCCAGCACAGATGTGCTCAAGGCAGCCTGGCTTCTGAGGGATGGAGTTACTAATAGCTTTCACTTTTAGCTATGTATTTATTTTTCATATAATCAGTTACCTCGTTTGGGCTAAAGAAAAACAACCCATCATCTAATCAGGGAAAGAGCAGTTTTCCTTTGAGAAGAGTTCAATATCCTATTAAATATTTTAAATTTGTTTATAAAATATATCAAGTCAGGATTTTCTGTAATTTCATTTATAGTAATCACTGAAGGAGATTGACAATGGTTGAACAGGCTCCAGAAGCTTTTCCTGATTATCTTCAAAAGGGCCTGATGATCTTCCTGCTTCTGAGGGAAGTGGTCTAGGGAAATGCTCCTACAATGAAGCATGGGCAGGAAAGGTTGCCTCAGATCTTGTGTTAACATGTAGTAAGTTATAGAGAGTATACAACTTTGTTTCTTTCTTCATTCAATGTGTCTACTGAGGCCTTATTATGTGCTAAGGTCTGTGCTTGGGCAGAAAGTACAGATATGAATTAGACACAGCTTGGTTTTTATGGGGCTTCCAGTCTAGTAGGATAGAGAGATATATAAATATCATGTAAATAAAGAACAACAAAATGTCATGGATGCTATGTAACTGTATATTATACAATGAGGGTAAAATAGGAATGGATCCATGATTTATTTTGTATTTTTTTAATTAAAAATTTTTTTTAAGTTTATTGTTTTTTAAATTTACATCCAAATTAGTTAGTATATAGTGCAACAATGATTTCAGGAGTAGATTCGTTAATGCCCCTTATCCACTTAGCCCATCCTCCCCTGTCACAACCCTTCCAGTAACCCTTTGTTTGTTCTCCATATTTAAGTCTTTTATGTTTTGTCCCCCTCCTTGTTTTTTTATTATTTTTGCTTCCCTTCTTTTATGTTCATCTGTTCTGTGTCTTAAAATCCTCATATGAGTAAAGTCATATGATTTTTGTCTTTCTCTGACTAATTTTGCTTAGCCTAGTACCCTCTAGTTCCACCCATGTAGTTGCAAATGGCAAGATTTCATTCTTTTTGATTGCTGAGTAATACCCGTTGTATATATATACCACATCTTCTTTATCCATTCATCCATCGGTGGACATTTGGGCTCTTTCCATACTTTGGCTATTGTTGATAGTGCTGTTATAAACATTGGGGTGCATGTGTCCTTTCAAAACAGCACACCTCTATCCCTTGGATAAATACCCAGTAGTGCAATTGCTGGGTCATAGGATAGTTCTATTTTTAAATTTTTGAGGAACCTCCATACTGTTCTCCAGAGTGGCTGCACCAGCTTTGCATTCCCACCAGCAATGCAAAAGAGATCCTCTTTCTCCGCATCCTCTCCAACATAAGCTCTTGCCTGAGCTGTTAATGTTAGCCATTCTGACGGGGTAAGGTGGTATCTCATTGTGGTTTTGATTTGTATTTCCCTGATGATGAGTGATATTGAGCATTTTTTCATGTGTCTGTTGGCCATCTGGATGTCTTCTCTGGAGAAGTGTTTATTCATGTCTTTTGCCCATTTCTTCACTGGATTATTTGTGTTTTGGGTGTTGAGTTTGATAAGTTCTTTATAGATTTTGGATACTAACCCTTTATCTGATATGTCGTTTGCAAATATCTTCTCTCATTCTGTCGATTGCCTTTTAGTTTTGCGGATTGTTTCTTTTGCTATGCAGAAGCTTTTTATTTTGATGAGGTCCCAATAGTTCATTTTTGCTTTTGTTTCCCTTGCCTCCATAGCCGTGTTGAGTAAGAGTTGCTGTGGCCAAGATCATAGAGGTTTTTTCCTGTTTTCTCCTCGAGGATTTTGATGGCTTCCTGTCTTACATTTAGGTCTTTCATCCATTTTGAGTTTATTTTTGTGTATGGTGTAAGAAAGTGGTCTAGGTTCATTCTTCTGCATGTCACTGTCCAGTTTTCCCAGCACCACTAACTGAAGAGACTATCTTTATTCCATGGGATATTCTTTCCTGCTTTGTCAAAGATTAGTTGGCCATATGTTTGTGGGTCCATTTCTGGGTTGTCTATTCTGTTCCATTGATCTGAGTGTCTGTTTTTGTGCCATGATTTTTTTTTAAGTTTATTTATTTTTGAGAGAGACAAAGACAGAGTGTGAGTGGGGGAGGGGCAGAGAGAGAGGGAGACACAGAATTTGAAACAGGCTCCAGGCTCTGAGCTGTCAACACAGGGCCTGATGTGGGGCTTGAACTCAGGAACCACCAGATCAGGACCTGAGCCAAAGTCAGACGCTTAACTCACTGAGCCACCGAGGCTCCCCCATCCATGATTTTATTATCAGGAAATGGGGAACATCACTTGCTTTCCTTATAAGGTCTATGCTGAGTAGCAGACATACAAATGAAAATGCATCCTGAAGGAGGCTTTGCATTATCCATACATTGATTTAACAACACCCTAAATATTTTGTGGAGTATCCACCATAAGCCAAGAAATCCTTGCTGGTTGAGAATTTATTTGACTGAATAATCAGATAAAAAGTGAGACCAATTACAGAAGGCTCAAAAGAGGAATAGATTCTTCTTGCCAAAAGAATAGAAAATAAGAAAATAAAACGGTATTGAAAACTTAAGGGAGTCTACTGTAATATTAATATTTATCGGGTAAGGGCTAAAGTATTTCTATTTTCTAGTCTTTCTTGCAGTGGTAAAAACAGAATATGCGACTTAAAAATATCTAGGCTTTATAGATCCACAAGAAAAAGCTTAAACTCTCAAGTGGTTCTTATATTTCTTGAAGAAGAAAAGGTATTATTTTTTCTAATAGTTATTTCAAACCAAAGCAACACTTGATGATTTAATAATGTAAAAAACTAATAACTCAGTAGAAATATGCAAAAAGAGTAGGAATAGGCAGTTCACAGAGGAAAAATATAAATGGATTATACAAACATAAAAAATATTCAGCATTGGTTATGAATACTTGCAAATCAAAACAAGTAGATAACTACTTGATTGCCAACATTTAAACATTTGATAATATCTAATATTAAGGACAAGAAACTATCAACTTCAAATTTGTTGATGAGATAAAAATGGGTGTAACTATTTTATTTATTTATTTATTTATTTATTTATGTATGTATTTATTTATTTATTATTTTTTTAAAATTTATTTTTGAGACAGGGAGAGACAGAGCATGAACAGGGGAGGGTCAGAGAGAGGGAGACACAGAATCTGAAACAGGCTCCAGGGTCTGAGCTGTCAGCACAGAGCCCGACGCAGGGCTCAAACTCACGGACCGTGAGATCATGACCTGAGCCGAAGTCTGCCGCTTAACTGACTGAGCCACCCAGGCGCCCCAGGTGCAACTATTTTAGAGAACAGTTGGATGCTATTTGAAAAAACTGAAAATGTATAAATATCCCTTGACCTGGTCGTTCTACATCAAGAAATTTAACCAAAGATAATTGCTCAACGATGTTATGTACAAAGATGTTTGTGTAGCTTTGCTTCTGATTGCAATACCAAAATATGTCTATCAAGTGGAGCTTAATTAAGTAAATTATAGTTGATTTATACAATGGAGTATTTTATCACTTTAAGTAGAAACATGTAAATACATTTGTGCTAACATAGACATATCTCTCATTAAAAAGAAGTAAAAATCAATTATGATTGATTTATATTATAGAATATTATATCACTTTAAGTAGAAAGATACAAATACACTGTGCTAACATAGAAATATCTCTTATTAAAAAGCACCTGTGGCTCAGTCGGTTATGCATCTGACTCTTGATTTCAGCTCAGGTCATGATCTCGCGGTTTGTGAGTTTGAGCCCCACATAGGGCTCTGCACTGTCAGGGAGAAGCCTGCTTGGGATTTGCTCTCTGTTCTTCTCCCACTTGTGCTCTCTCTCTCTCTATTTCTCTAATAAATAAATAAACAAACAACAACAACAAAAGCAGATGCAGAGAAGTGTGTATGATGCCTGTAAATAGATTTTTTTAAATGGATACACAAGAAACTGCTAACAGTGGTTCTCCAGGGAATGGGATTGGGAGGATTGGAGTAGGAAGGAGATTTAATTTTTACTATTGGAAACTGTTTCACTTGTTTCCCTATGTATATGTATTACTTTTTGAAATTAAAAGCAAAAACTAGTTTAAATAGTATACAGAAGAGCTTAGTGATGGAATGCTATTGTCAGAAGACTATTTGTAGTCCTGAAGTAGAAATTCATCATCTTAGTCATCCTGAGCTTCCATAGTACTGGAAGTACTGGTTCTTTTTCTGGAGCCTCCAGTGAACCAAGTAGAGTTCACCAATGTTTCCTTGACTCTGTGTTTTTACCTACTTCCTCTGCACTGAGCCTATATGCATAGTTGTGGAGAGGGATCCTGTTCCTAATTAAAAACTGCTTCTCTGGGTGCCTGGGTGGCTCAGTTGGTTAAATGTCCAACTCTTTTTTTTTTTTAATGTTTATTTACCTTTGAGACAGAGAGAGACAGAGTGTGAGTGGGGGAGGGGTAGAGAGAGAGGGAGACACAGAATCTGAAGCAGGCTCCAGGCTCCGAGCTATCAGCACAGCGCCTGACAGGGGGCTTGAACTCACAAGGGAGGGGGCCGTGAGATCATGACCTGAGCTGAAGTTGGCCACCCAACCAACTAAGCCCCCCAGGCGCCCCAAATGTCCAACTCTTGATTTTGGCTCAAGTCATGATCTCGTATTTTGTGAGATCAGACCCCATGTTGGGCTCTGTGCTGGCAGCACGGAGCTTGCTTGGGGTTCTACCTCTCCCTTTCTCTCTGCCCCTTCCTGCTTGCACTCTCTCCTTCTCTCTCTCAAAATAAATAAACAAATAAATATTTAAAAAATTGCTTCTCTGTTTGCTATAGTCTTGTGGGACTTGTAAATGCAAGCCCCATTGGATATCAAAGTTACATGATTTGGGAACCTGCCATGGTAAATGTGTAGACAAGTTCCTTCCAAGGAGATGTTGGTAATCCAATTTTACTGGTGGAGTGAGTTGGAGAAAGAAGTCAGAGGAAGTGCCTACCAGCTCCTCTGGGTTTTGGGGAGGATCACAGCCAGTGCCTAGATGTGTGCTAATTAGAAGCTGGACCCTCCGACATCAATTTGCAGAGTATGCAGTGGCTTATAAAGTATACAGTCAAACTCCTTCCAGGGAGATCCTGGGAAATGGACTTTTTTGCCTGCTTCTTCTTGCTGTGCCCTGGGGTGATAGACAAGATAAGTGCTTGTGCACCTGTTAAGAACCGCTTCTTTATTTGCTATAGTCTTGTGGGACTCACGAACGCAAGTCCCTTGGACTTTCAAAACTAGGTGATTTGGGGACCCCATTGCTCCTATGGGAGCCTTAAAATTTGGAGTACCAGTTTTGTGGTCCAAACCCTTTGCTCCTCAGGGAGAAACTAGGAGCTAGGGTTCCCTTCTGACCATATGGCACTAGTTGGGGGTGGTGTTTATGAGGAGAGTGTCTTTGCCTTTCCTACCCATTTTGATGTGTTTAATCCCCTGATGTGTAGAAGTCACTCAGTTTCTATTTCTCTCAAGGGGAATTGCTTCATCTGTAGCTGCACATTCAGTGTGTTCATGGGAGGAGGAAATTCAAAAGCCTCCTATGTCACCAACTTATTCCCTGAATCTCAGTTCATTTGAGTCTTTTTAAGATTCATTAAATCCTTATGATTGATTAAATCATGAATGCCTGTGACTTAAATGTTTTTGCCTTTCATTAGCTGATGAGATATTTGGTTAATGCTCCTGATATTCAATATATCTCTTGAGCTGGGGAGCAGTATACACAGGTGAGTTAGGGACCTTTACCTTATGAAGAGAGCTTTCCTGGTCCTCTAGGCATAGCTCATGCTCCCAAATCCCTATCTATCTATCTATCTATCTATCTATCATCTTTCCTACCTACCTATGTTCATAGAGAAATGTCTTAGTCTCCAAAACAATAGGTATGGATGAATCAAATTCCTGTAGTAAGTTTTAATTGACTTATTGGATTATTTATTTGTCATTATTAACTCTGGAAAAAAACATAGAGCCAGTTAGAATTGCTACCCTTCAAGTACAGGCATCTCTGATTTTAAATGGGATGATGGTGTCAGATTTGTAGCACAATGCAGAGGCACCAAGTGAATTCTAATTTTTTACTAGGGGAATTTTTAAGTCAGGGTGTTAGGAAGATAACAAAATACTTTTTTAAAAATTAGTATTATGAAATGAAAATTTAAAAGTTACAACAGGTACAGATGTTCAACAAATTGAAATAGATATATATGAATTCTGTTGTTAATTTTCAATCTCTCTTACCTACAGAACTGTAAATAACTGGAAAGAGTAAAGAAAACTGAAGCAGTAGTTCTGATTTGTTCTGGATTATTCTTCCTCTATGCTGTCAGAATCCCTGTAGGCAATATGGTAGTGTTTTTCTTTCCTAAGTATCTTATGCAAAATGTTAATAGCCTGTGTTACTACTGAATAGGAATTACCATTAAGAACCATAGATGTGACCAACAATAACGTTGGATAGCCAAAAAGATGTTCTATTGATTTCAAAATAAGAAAAAAAATCACAAAATTAAAATCAATATATATTTAATTAAATGTTTTCAAAATATAGCATTTTGTCAGCTAGTCAATGGGACTGCAACACAAGAATCTAAAGTTACATATATATTATCTTCCATAAAGGGTATGGATACATTTTAATATAGTCTATTTACCATGAGTTGGGGCTATACCACATGAAATTGAGGATATATGAATGGCCAGTTAAGCGCATGAAAAGATGGTCAGCATTATTACCATCAGTGAAGAGCAATTTAAAACTATAAGGAGATATTATTTCATACCCACTCTGAGGGCTAGAATAAAAAATACAGATTATAACAAGTGTTAGTGAGCCTTGGAGATATCAAAGCTTCCACATATACTGCTGGTAGAATTGTAAGATGGAGCATTCACTTTGGAAAATAGTCTGGTAGTTTCTCCAAAGGCTAAACATAAAGTTACCATATGACCCAGCAATTTTATTCCTAGTTACATAGTCAAGAGAAATGAGAAATTGTGTCTACATAAAAATTTGCATATAAATGTTCATGAAAGTATCTTTTATAATAGCCCCAAAGTTGAAACAACCCAAGTGTCCATCAGTAACGAATGGATAAATAAAATGTAGTATACCCATACAATGGAATATTATTTGGTAGGTAAAAAGAAATGGAATACTGATACATGCTACAACATGGATGAACCTGGAAAATATTAATGTTAAGTGAACAGAGGACCACATATTTTATGATTCTAATCTAATCTAATCTAATCAAAACTAGGCAAATTTGTAGAGACAGAAAGTTGATTAGTGGTTGTCTAGGGATGGGGGAGAAGTTTTAGAGGTGACTGTCAAACAGTATGAAGATGGGGGAAGAGTTAAGATAGCAGAGTAGTAGGGGGACCCTATGCTTGCAATCATCCCTTGAACATAACTAGATAAACAGCCAAGTCATTCTAAATACCCAATAAATAGATCTGAGGATTGAGAGAACAAATTGTACAACTAGGCAGAGAAACGAGGCCACATTATGAAAGGTAGGAGGTGCAGAGACATGATTTGGGGGAGAAAAGAATCCCTGATGCTGTGGAGGCAAGGGAGCCCTGATCAGGGAGAGAGGAGTGGGAGAGAGAGAGTGTGTGTGGGAGCAAGCAATGTGCAGAGCATTGCAAAAGAAAAATACTTTCCTAAAGAGGGCGCCATTGAGCTTTGTTTATTAAAATAGGAGCAGAGGCACCTGCTGAGGGCAGCTACACACCAGCTTTTTGCTACACTTTACACAAATTACAGGCCCTTGTGCATTCATGTGACCGCCCTTCTTGGCACCAGCCACAGCGTATTGAGACCTTCCCCTAGAGGATCAGCACAAGTCCATGCTGCAGTGGATCCCTAAAATTGGGAGTTTTGAAACCCAGCCAGGGCACCCTTGGGTGGGCAGAGCACCCAGACACACACAGAGTGAATGCAGGGACCTGAGGGATGCCTGAGACCCATGAGGGGAGATTATTTGCTCTTCTTTGAGGCCATCCTGAACAGTGGCAGGTGTGAACTCCCCTCTCTGGGAATGGGAAGGCAGGAGGATGCCATTTCCCTCCCCCACCCATCAGCATGGATGGACTTCACTGAGCAGCACAGTGCCCACAGTGGAGGCTTGAGTCACTTACACAAAGCCCCACCCCCTTGCACTCTGCAGGTACTTTTTAACTAGGGCAAGTGTGCCTGAGAGTCAGAGCAGCAGTGGGTCCCTCCCCCAGAAGACTGGCACAAACCCCTGCATGCATCAAGTCTACTGACCATAGATTGCTGCAAAGCTTCAGCTCTGGGGAAAATAGAATCTAGCTTCTTTTAACAAACAGGTCAAAACACACTTAGTTAAAACTCATCACACAACTGGACAAAGTGTAAAAACTCCTCACAAAAGGTAAGGAGAAACTGCAAAGGTCTAACCTGAGGGAAAGAACAGTCAAAACACAATAGCAAGTACACACAGCACACACCAGGAATACTTCCTGAAGCATCAGGCCCTGGATAGTATATGACCTCTTCTTAATATAGGCATTAGTTCTCAGAAGCAGGAAACATCACAGGCTTTCCTAACACAGAGAAGACAGAGACTAGACAAAATGCTAAGATGGAGGAATTCACCCCAAAGGAAAGAACAAGAACAGGTCACAGCCAGGGATCTAATCAAAACAGATGTAGGTAATATGCCTGAGCCAAGATTCAAAACAACAATCGTATGGATACTAGCTGGGCTTGAGAAAAGCATTGAAGACACCAGAGAGTCCCATACTGCAGAGATAAAAGACCTAAAAACTAGGCAGGATGAAATTAAAAATGCTATAACTGTGATGCAAAACTGACTGGATATAATGACCACAAGGATGGAAGAAGTAGAGGAATGTATACATGATATAGAAGATAAAATGAGGGAAAAGAATGAAGCTGAAAAGAAAGAAAAATACTGGATCATGAATGTAGACTTAGGGACTCAGTGACTCGATAAAGTGTAATAACATTTGTATCATAGGAGTTCTGTGATATGCCGAGAGAGAAAAAGGAACAGAAGGTTTATTTGAGCAAATTATAGCTGAAAACTTCCTTAATCTGAGGAAGGAAATAGACATCCAAATCCAGGAGGCACAAAGAACTCCCATAAAAATCAACAAAAGCAGGCCAATACCAAGCCATATCTTAGTAAAATTTGCAAAATACAGACATAAGGAAAGAGTCCTGAAAGCAGCAATGGAAAATAAATCCTTAACCTACAAGGGAGACAAAGTTATCAACAGATCTGTCCATGGAAACTTGGCAAGCCAGAGGAGAGCGGCATGATATATTCAACATACTGAGTGGGAAAAATGTGTAGGCAAAGCTGTCATTTAGAACAGAGGGAGAGATAAAGAGTTTCCCAGAGAAACAGAAACTAAAGGAATTTGTGACCACTAAACAAGTCATGAAAGAAATATTAAAGAAGACTCTTTGAGTGGGAAAGAAAGACCAAAAGCAACAAAGACCAGAAAGGAACAGAAAAAATCTCCAGAAGCAATGACTTTAAGGTAATAAAATGGCACAAAATTTATATCTACCAATAATCACTCTGAATGAAAATGGACTAAATGCTCTTATCAAAAGACATAGGGTATCAGAATGGGTAAAAACCAAGACCTATCTATATGCTACTGACAAGAGACTCATTTCAGACCTAAGGACACCTACAGATTGAAAGTGAGGGGATGGAGGACCATTCATGCTAATGGACATCAAAAGAAAGCCAGAGTAGCCGTACTTCTATCAGATAAACTAGATTTTAAACCAAAGACTGTATCAAGAAATGAAGAAGGGCACTACATCATAATAAAGGGGTCTGTACATCAAGAAGATCTAACAATTGTAAATTTTATTCCTCCAACTTGAAAGCACCTAAATATATAAATCAATTAATAAAATCATGAAGAAATATAAATTGATAACACTACAATTATATATATATAATGGAATATTACTCAGCCACCAAAAAGAATATCTTGACCTTTGTCATGATGTGGATGGAGCTGCAGTGTATTCTGCTAGGTGAAATAAGTCAGTTAGACAAAGACAAATACAGTATGATTTCCCTCATGTGGAATTTAAGAAACAAAAGAGATAAATATAGAGGAAGGGGAAAAAAAAGAGAGGGAGGCAAACCATAAAACACTCTTAAATATAGAGAACAAACTGATGGTTACTGGAGGGGAGGTGGGTGGGGGATGGGCTAAGTAGGTGATGGGTATTAAGGAGGGCACTTGTAATGAGTACTGCATATTGTTATATGTAAGTAATGAATCACTAAATTTTCCTGAAACAATATTACACTATATGTTAACTAGAATAAATAAAAACTTGAACAAATAAAAAGTCAAATACAAAGGCATGGGATTTCTTTTGGGGGTAATAAATATATTCTAAAATTGATTGTGGTGAATGTTACATAACTCTGTGAATATACAAAAAGCTGTTGAATTGTATACTTTAATGTTTAAAAACATTATAGTATAAATGTTTAAAAACATTGTATACTTGTATGTTTAAAAATTTTTTTATGTTTATTTATTTTTGATAGAGAGGGACAGAGCACAAGTGGGGGAGGGGCAGAGAGAGAGGGAGACACAGAATCCGAAGCAGGCTCCACGCTCTGAGCTTTCAGCACAGAGCCTGATATGGGGCTCAGACTCGTAAACCGTGAGATCATGATCTGAGCTGAAGTCAGATGCTTAACCAACTGAGCCACCCAGGTGCCCCTGAATTGTATGTTAATTATATCTCACCAAAGCTATAACAAAAAAAGTTGAGGGAAACCTATGGAGAACTGGAATGACTATGTGATTTCTGTCTTCTCTAATGTGATTATCTACTTCTTATGAAATGATATAAATTGAATTCTGAAAGATAAGCAGGAATTAACCAAATGAAGATTGGGTGGAAGAGCATTCTAGGCAGTTGGAACCACCTGTGTAAAGGCTTTCAGGTGCGAACTGCTTTGGTGCTCTTAAGGAAGGGCGAGCAGGTCAGAGCCTGGTGAGCAAGAGAGATGTCATATATTTCAGATTTGATGGGCAGAAAGAGCAAAAATCCCTCAAGAGTTTTAGGTCATATTAAAGACTTTTTAGTTTACAGAAGAAATGGTAATCATTGAAAGTTTGAAAGTGGAATGCTGTCATGATATTTGCAATGAAAAAATATTGTTTTGCTTGATGAGCTGATAATGGTTCAAAGGGCAGCTTAAGTGGCTGTGCAAAGATGAGTATGGAGCAATTGTAGTGGTCCAGACAAGATACAATGATGACTGGTAGTATCTTGGTAATGATAGCAAGACGATTTGAGATTTATTTTGAGGATATATTTTGATTTCACTAAGACTTGATGATACATTAGACACAGGCGATGATGTAGGTATCAAGCGTGAGTCCCAGATTTATGATTTGAAGAGTCAGTACCATTAACTGTGTTGGGGAATAAAGGAGAATAAGCAGATTTGGAATGCTACAAATAGTATTCTCAATGTCTGCCGGTGGATCATTATAAATCTTACTCAGTGGGAAGAATTGCTTCTTTCTTGGAACTCACGATAAAAACAGACCTTCTTGACATTTCATAAATAACACAGATAAACGGTACACTAGCTGCAGATGTTCAGAATATTGAACTACGTCACATACTATATCATATAGACTAAAGTAATTGCACTTGGTTATGTTTGTTTTTATGTCTTTTTCTTTTGTTGGGCTGAGCTCCTTGATGACTGTGTCTCTTTCTTACTCATATTTTGAGATCCTAATGCATAGTGTGGATTTTGGTAATAAATACTGACAAACTGAATGAGTGAATGATGAGGGGAGAGGATACATAGCAAAGTGTTAAAACTAACACATTGAGCTGGAAAAAAAAGGAGAGAGAGGATAAATTGTGACAATAATGACTCAAAGATGCAGGGAAGAGATGAAATTAAAAGCACAGACTGAAAGAATGATGAATAAAAGAAGGGATAACTTTTTTTGACAGGGGGAGATAGAAAGTAGGAGTGAAGACTGCTTCAGATGCAAAGATGAGGCAAGGACATGGATGTCATTGGAGCTGAGTAATTGTATAAAGGGAAGGCTAATAGGTTGAATATTAAAGTTGTTCAAGAGGACAATAGGAATTTTAGAGAGAGAATAATTGAGAGAATACAAATTATCAATGAATGGAAGGGTTAATGGGCTTCCCAGGTCTCATAGAATGAAAGGCCCTTTATGATAGATACTACCTGGCTTTCAGGTCTATGTTTCACTTGTTTCAGTTTCCTAAATATTTCATATTCTCTTCTGTTTCAGGCGCTTGTACATGTTATTCCCTCTGTCTGGAATTTCCTTCTTCATCTAGCTTTTTTTTTTTAAGAGAATTCTTATTTATTCTTCAGGATCCACCTCACATCTCATATTCATTTGGAAATGTGTCTGATTTCCAAGCATAGTTCTATTCCCCTTTGTGAGATCTCACACACCTGACTTTATCTCTATCACAGCACTTATCAAATTCTATTGCATTGTCTGTGTACACATGTTTTCTTTGGAAACTATAAGTTCTTTGATGGCATGACCTCTGCCTTGCCCATCTCTCTGCTCTTGGCACCTTATTTCATACAAGGCATCCAGGAGTACTCACTGAGTGTATGCTCAATGAATGAATTATAGAAATCTTCTCTCTTGAATAGTAAA
This sequence comes from Acinonyx jubatus, assembly GCF_027475565.1. Taxonomy (NCBI): domain Eukaryota; kingdom Metazoa; phylum Chordata; class Mammalia; order Carnivora; family Felidae; genus Acinonyx; species Acinonyx jubatus. The sequence goes on from NC_069386.1 coordinate 48,507,258, forward strand.
TATTCATAGGACATTTCCAAACTTAGCCAAGATGAGGATTAATTCTGTTCCTTGAGCATCTCCTTAAACTGTCATTTGGGTCCAAGACCCTTATGATATGACCCTATCATTTGGGTACAATCATTATGATAAAAGTGATTTTCATATTTCAGGAGAAAGAGAGGATAGTAAAGAACAAGAAATTTTCATGTAAAAGAACCAAGAGCTGCATATAGATTGATCTGGTTAAATTATTTCAAGAGGAGAAAAACACACACAAATATACCATCAGGCTTTTCCTACATGCAGAATAATTGGTATGTGGGAGGATACCAGAAAAGAACATTCATTTTCAGAATTTCATGTGGTCTTAAGATTGTATATGACTTTGAAGGACAAAGTGGTATGATTTTGAACTACACTCTGCTTCATAGAAATAGCTTTGCTGCACAGAAATCCTGTAATGGGATTTTACTAGTGTCTCCAAAAGATTAATAAATGTATTAAAAAATCATTTGTGGCTGTAAGGAAATTGGTAATGTCTAACTGTGGGAGGCAGCATGAATAGTGGAGAGATCTCCCAGCTTAGCTTCTAACTAGATTTGTAATCTTAGACAAAACTCTGAGCCTCAGTTTCACTCTCTACATGTAATAAAGGATTTGGAGTAGTTGTCCTCTAAGAGACCCTATCCAGTAGAAACATTCAGTGACTATTCATTGGCTATTTGATGTGTGTGTGTGTGTGTGTGTGTGTGTGTGTGTCTGCGTGTTTCTGTAAGAGAAAACAATGATCTCTGTAAGGCTCAAAGGGTTAAGTTTTTGTAAAAATAGAGTAATCATAATTTATTAATTCAAAAGTCAGGTATTTAAATTCGCAATAATGTGAACATGAGGCAGTCCTCAGAAGAATATGTACTTACATGAGTTTCTAAACATGAAGAGGAATAAAACTGAATAGAGGGCTCTGGGGTTAGACAGATGTGGTTTGAATCTTGGTTCTGCCACTTATTGTAACATTTTGGGAAAATTATTTAACCTCTTTAAATTAATTCTTCATCTGTAAATAATAGTTTCTGCCTTTGTAGGGACTCAAAAGGATTAAATGTTACATAATGTTTTAAAATATTTAGCACACACAAAAATATTTAGCACAATGTTTAGCCTATTGTAAGTCCTAAATAATAATAATAATAATAATAATAATAATAATAATAATAATAAAATACTTGAAGTTGACTTTGGTCTTACATATGTAAAATGTGGTATTAACTGGTTTGTGTTGCCAAAATTTGGGCCAGGAGGGAGTCTTAGGGGCATATGAAGAAAGAGCAGCTAGGGAGTGAGTACTGATCTTCTCTGAGACTAAAAGAAATTCAAGTTTTTCACTTTTTTAGATGAGGAAATAATCTCTGAGGTTGGTTTTGACATACCCAAAGTTATACAGGTAAACTTCTAGCAAAAATGCAATAGAAAAGAAAACCACAGGAGGATGTTGTATGAGGCCACTAATGTTATGTTTAATGATATCACAATATATATAAGAAGCTTTCTGTATGGCTGAATCATACACCTGAGTAAGAGTGGGTGTGAGCTTTGGACCTGAGCTGATTTCTATATATGCTCAGTGGGGGAATCTTTAGTTCAGGAACAGCAGCTGCTGGACTGTGTTCTGGACTGTGTTATTTTTAGAAGTGGGATCCTGGAAGATCCCACTGACTTGAAACTTTAGGACTACAGGAGATAAATATTCTTGACCTAGATGAGCATCAGAATTGCTTGGGAGAAAAAATTTAAATATCCAGATAACTTGGTCTCATTACCAGAACTTCTAATATTTAGATCCAGAGAGGGAGGTGTCTTTATATTTATCTCATATTTTAAAAATTCCAAATAATTTCACACACACACACAGAGATAGATAGATAATAAAATTTAGATAACAGAAACACTATGCTGCTACAGAAATTTTTTATAATGAGAATTTGCACTTATAATGTATCCCATTGTTGATATTTGGTCTATGAGGGTAAAGTATCCTAAATCTCTACTTATGAAAAATCTCCTCTGGTGATACTGATGCCCATCAGGATTGAGAACTCCTGATATAGGGAATAAGTCTTAGGATTCAGTGATTATTTATAAGTTCATTGATTATTATAGATTATTTATAATCACTGTATTGTTGGTATTTAAAATTTATTTTCCCCAGTTGGATAAGGGATTTAAACAAAACACAAAGAATGTATTCTAATGTCTTAAGGGATTCTTATATGGTGTAAAATTCCCCAACTCAGAGAACAAAATATCCTTTACATTTGATAATTGTCAGTGAGTGACTGGCCAAGGGAAGTGATGTGGCATAAAGAAAAGAGCATTAAGCTTGGAGTCTGGTGGCCAGGAGCCCTGGGATCTGGTTCCAACCTTGTTTCTTAACAAGCTTTGTGAACTTTGTAAGTTATTTTACCTCCTATAAATTGAGGGGGACTCAAACTATATTATTTCTAAGAGGCAGTGTGTCTCAATTCCATGGTTTATCTAATAATACATTTGGTAGTTACACTTGAAAACTAAGTTCTCAATTTTGCATTTCAGAATCAACCTCTTGAATAATTGAGAGCAAAAGCAGATGATCACACTGATCCAGGGTGTGGTGTGGTAAGGCAGCACGTCAAGACAATAAGCATGCTAATTGTGTGATTCTCAGGATTGACCATGCTTGTGGGTATCCAGGATAAGTTCGATCAGCTGTGAATCTATGTGTTGGTAATTTTTGGGGGGAATGTCAGAGGGTACTAGAGATAGTGGTAAAGTTGAAAAATAGGTGTGATAGGAAATATGGTGGTAAGAGATGTGTAATGGAGTACAGTTTTTGGTCAGAAAATGGAATAATGGAATCTAATTTCAGAGGTGGAAAAATTCTTTGTGTTGACCAGGAACATCTGGTGTTGGCTGTGGGTTTGGGTGTTGTGGAGGTGAGGTGAAGGTCACTAGTACTGAGGAAGTGAAGGAATTCTGTGACCACATCCTATGTAGGTTGTCCATATCCATATTGGGATCTACCGGATTGGTGGTAGTGTTAAGAGTGAGAGGAAAACTAATAAGATGTCAAAATTATTGGTGAAGGTGAGACCAGGATCAGAAGGTTGGTGAATAGCTAGCACAACAGTGTTTATGAGGGGAAAAATAGATGATTTGAGGGACTTTTGCAATGAGTGGAAGAGGAAATTTCTGGAAGTAACAGTTTATTTAAGAGTGATAACTTATATCATTTTCTCCCTTGGTGGAAGTGTGGGAGAAATAGCAGCTCCTATTTGAGAGCCCACATTACACTGTGATGCTGTTTTACCTAGAGATTATCATTGTCACCTGCCATGGCAGAAAGAAATGGCACCTAAAACATTCAAATAACTTGGTGACCCTACTTTTAAGACTTTTTTCCCCATCTAATTTCCCCAACATTTGACTTTCTTTGGGGATTAACTATCCTCCCCAGTCCTCAAACTTTTATTGAAGAGTAGTAGATATGTGGTTCTTCAGCCTTAATAGAAGCCGATTTCCTTGAATGGAAAATTTAGCAAATCATTGCAGTAATGCATATTGATTTCTCCTGCTCCAGCAGCCGGATCAATGTGAGGAGTAAATGTCATTATTTTCTGTGCTGTCTACAATCCTGGATGTATTCACAGAGAGGCCAATGGTAAAGGCTCTGAAGTTTTACTTAGAATAGTTGTAAATAGTCTGTTGCACTTCTGGAAAACTCAGGGAAGAAATTAAGTTATACCTGTTTGTGGCCAAGGCATTGCCAGAGATCAGAAGTCTGGGATTTTTTATTCTGCTCTGGAATCCAGAAACGGTGGCTTTCAGTTCTTGCATCTTCGTGCTATACGACTGTGGAACGAACTCTTAGACCTCAAGATCACGTTGAACTGCTTATCTGTGAATATACAGAATAAATACCTATACTGTTTCTGAAATATAACCATTTATCTTGATTTAGATAGAAGTAAATATAAAAAAACTGCACAGTTTTGTAGCAAATAATGTACTATAAAAACAAAAAAAATTTTAGAACTTAGTTTAATGTCATTATTTTACAACTGAGTAAACAGAGTCCAGAGAAGTAAAGAGATTTTCCCTAAGTTACCATCCAGTTAGAGGAGTATTGAGCTTAGGACCCTGGTGTACCACTCTTCTTTGGTTGCTTAATGATGCTTAGTGTGAGAATATGTATGTATGTGGAAATAGTGTGTAGTTTGAAGACCAAACAGTACTTTGTCCCATGTTGGTATTTGAACTGTTTTGAATTTTAGATAATATTTAAAGAAAAATAAAAAATGTTCAAAAGACACTGAATTTTTCTGGGAAGGCTTCAAGCCAATTTTGGTAAGACTCTGAGAGTGGTCTTGGTATGTGCAGAGAATCGGGTTGGTGTGGGGTCCAGGACAAGTTGAGTGTTGGTAAGTTAACCAGGAGAACCTGGTCTGGGAGGCAAAACAAATATAGCCATTTAAGGCCCAGGAAATGTTTGAAGATGACACCTAGATAAATGCTAAATTGATGGAATGGATCCACTCTGTTGAAGGAAATAGGGTTGGGGCTTCCAGGCAAAGTGTCTTGGTTTTCCTTGACATGATGATGGTGTAATGTTACAAAATTTCCAAATAGTCTTTAAAACTATCAGATGGTGCCTGCCTCCTTGCTTGCTTTTTTTCCTTCCTTCCTTCCTTCCTTCCTTCCTTCCTTCCTTCCTTCCTTCCTTCCTTCTTTCCTTCCTTTTTTTTCCTTTACAGGAAATTTCTGGGGAGTTTTGGGAGATAGTAGTAGAGTGGTTAGAGTTAAATTTCTTAGTGTTTTCAAACAGTATCATTGAGATGCTATTTATTTTGCCTAGAGATCCAGAAGAAAGGTGTCTGTCCAATTTCTTTTTCTCAGAGAAAAGGTTATTGTCCATAACTATATACATTTTAACATATTGGAGATATTTATTTACAGTGGGGAAATAATTTTTTAAGGATATTTTGTTTCTTAGTGCCAAAGTTAGTTGAAAAAGAGAAAAATTCATTTGATCAGGAGAACATATTGGTCATACACTGTGGAACAAATGAGCCTATTTTGACTGATTTTTTTTCTTGGTGAGTCGACTGATTTTTGGGCAAAATTGGATGGCTACTTTAGCATGATTCACTCACAGCCATAGGATAGCTTTCTCAACACAAACTGAATTACAGTAAATTCTTTTTTTTTAATTTAGCAACTATTAAATTTTTTAAAAGTTATTTATTTAAAGAGAGAGAGAGAGAGGGAGAGAGAGAGAATTCCAAGCTGGCTCCATCCACACTTTCAACATGGAGCCAGATGTGGGGCTTGAATTCATGAACCGTGAGTTCATGACCTGAGCCAAAGTCAAGAGTCAGACGCTTAACCAACTGAGCCACCTAGGCATCCCAATAAATTCTTACTTTATTTAGAATTGTTAAAGTATAGCATATTCTGAGAGTTATAACTGACATTATATACAGATAAGCTCTTTTGGAAGAAAAATCAGACATTGAAATTAATCCAACACAAATCCCATGTTGCAAGTAACATAACTTTTATAGGTTCAAGTACTGAGCCAATCAATTGAAGTTCTTAGAAGCATTCACCAGAAGCTGGCTATGGCTGACTAAGCAGAAAAGGAGTTTGTTGTCAAGGTGAATAAGTCAGACAGAGAAAGACAAATACCATATGATTTCACTTACACGGGGAATCTATAAGACAAAACAAATGAACAAACAAACAAACAAACAGCAGGATCAGACCTATAAATACAGAGAATAAACTGATGGTTGCCAGAGGGGAAGAAGGAGGGGGATTGGCAAGATGGGTGAAGGGGAGTGGGGGATATAGAACAAATAAGTCATGGGAATAAGAGTTTCAGAGGGAATGTAGTCAATGGTATTGTGATAGTGTTGCATGGTAGCTACACTTGTGGTGAGCATCGCATAACATATAGAATTGTTGAATCACTATGTTGTACACTTGAAACTACTGTAACATTGTGTGTCAACTATACTTAAATTCAAAAAAAAAAAAGAAAAAAATGTGTTAAGAGGTTATTGGGAAGCTCGTACAATAATTGGCCTCAGTGAGGTTAACTTCTCAGGAACCATGTCCAAAACCATACCTCAGTAGCACCACTGACGTTCTTCCCAGCTCCAATGACACGCATGTACCAGTAACTTGGCCTTGCAATTGTTCCCAACCCCAAATCTGGGCACCTTTTCTGTCTCTGCAGAAACAAAATATGAATCACTTCTGAATCTTAGCCTCACATGGAGTCCAGAGCATGTGTCCTTGTGTTATCTTCTAAGGAGTATGGGGTAGTGATTTTTCTAGGTTCTACCTTGATACGAGATATAACTTAGAAACATAGCAAGGTGTTCAAAATGTGCTAGGTCTCTAGAAGGCATTAAAAATACCTACTACCCTGTGTATTTTTGGGGAGACAATGTAACTTCATTAGGCCTCAGTTTTTCCATCTGTAGAATGGAGTTAGTTATTGTTCTTCATTTCCTTTCAAAAATCTGGTATATAGGCAAATAATGTCCAAATAAATATCCAGGTACTTTTTTGTACTTCTGGGAATTCATGATTAGCCATGACAGGTTTGACTTTCATATTGCCTCCCAAGATTTCTGGAAGGTAATAATGACATTGCTGTGGAAATTTATAAACTTATCTGGTGCTCTATTTATGACTACATTTCCCACTATAAAGGTCTACCCTACCAGAACAAAGAATAGGTAGGTCATTGCAAAATGGGTTGTCTTCCTCAACTGAGGGTTCAGTAGGTATATGTCCTACTTCTTGAGTATTGGGAAATGAAAGTTATGGCTCAGCACATTACAGAGCTATTTACAATAGCTTCTCCCACAGTGACTTACTATAATTTTGGTCCTCAGTGTGGGGAAATGTAATCAGCAAGGCTTCCACTGTTTCATAACTTGATTGAGCATTTACTAATTTGCTAGAAACTGTGCTAAGTGCTTCCCATATATTATCTTATTCAATTCTTACTATAATTCTGTGGTGCATACATCTTATCATCCCTGTCTTACAGATCAGGAAACTGAGTCTCAGAGAAAGAGGTTATTATTGCAAAGCCACAGGGATGTAAATGACAGATCCAGGGCTTGACTTGAAGTCTATCTGATGCTATAATTAAGTGCTCTTAACTACTCTTTACAGTGTACTGTGAAGCTGTTAGAACTCTGTTCACAAAAAGGTCTGGTCAACCCTGAAGTGTAGAGCATCACCGAAGCCCTCCAAATGATGTTTGGTTCAAGTGAAATCATAAGTCCAGTCTGTCTAGCATCTGTAATTTTATTCTAAAGGTCATCTTTACTTCTTATTTGACCTTTCCAGGTGACTTGATTCAGACTTAGATGTGTTCTCCTTTCCCCAAACTTTTTTGTTTGTTTTTAAAAATTTTTTTAGTTTGTTTTTCTAATCCAGTTTGGTTCTTGTCTTGGATAAAGATATATTTTTCTCACACTTTATTAATTCCTGACTATGCATATCTTGGGACTTCTCTTCTGGGTCCTCCTCAGGGTTGGTGCCAATATATGATGATTTCTAGACCCTTAAAAACTGGGCAAGTGAATGCAGAACCTTTTTCAGTCATGAGAAACGCTGTCTACTCATCAGTTTCAATGACACCATCCTGTCCCTTTCTTTCACCTCTATTTCTGCATTCCCCAAAGCACAATTGATACCCTTTGATTCTATTTTTTTCTATTCTATCATCTTTGGAGAGAAATTTTATCCATCCAAAAGCTTCAATGATCTCCAATGCTAAGGACTTCCTTTTTTCAACGTTTATTTTTTATTTATTTTTGCGACAGAGAGAGACAGAGCATGAACGGGGGAGGGGCAGAGAGAGAGGGAGACACAGAATTGGAAACAGGCTCCAGGCTCTGAGCCATCAGCTCAGAGCCTGACGCGGGGCTCGAACTCCCGGACTGAGAGATCATGACCTGGCTGAAGTCGGACGCTTAACCGACTGCGCCACCCAGGCGCCCCAAGGACTTCCAAACCAAGACTTTTGACTCCAACCTCTTTCTCAACCTCTATTTATATATCTCTAGTTGCTAGTGGATATCTGTCTGAAGACAGCTGTCACTTACAGCATGACTAAAATAAAACACTTAATCTTTTCTTTATTTTCTGCCTCATTCCTCCCTTTAAATTTATTCCCAACTACTTTTATCCAATATTAGAACCACTATTGTACCTTTTGGTATCCCAGAAACAGATATTTTGAATTTGGATAGTTCAGTATTTTTCATAGAAGGATCATAAACTCTTATCTAATAAGATCTAATCCCATCCCCTTCTCTGAACTTCAGTAAACCAGGGGTTCACAATAAAAAGTGAAGTTTATCTCAAAACAAATGAATATCATTGGGGAAAAAAGAGAGTAAAACCAAGAAACAGACTCTTCACTATAGAGAACAAACTGATGGTTGGTTACCAGAGGGGAGGTGAATGGTGGGGGGATGGGTTAAGTAGGTGTTGGAGATTAAGGAGTACACTTGTGATGAGCACTGGGTGTTGTATGGAAGTGCTGAATCACTAAATTCTCCACCTGAAACTAATATTACACTGCATGTTAACCAACTGGAACTTAAATAAAAACTTGGAAGAAAAAAAAAGTGGAGTTTGTCTTGGACACTGAGAAGTAGGTAAAATCAGAAGGATCAAACCAAAGAAACACATTAGAGTGGAAAAAAACATAACTGGAAAGTTAGAAGATTGTTATTTTTTAAAATGTGCTGCTAATATGAGTTCTTTGAATGGCCAGTGGATTTTGTTCACCCTTATTATCTCATGTGATTAAAGAAACAACCTCTTATGTTTCCCTGATTCCATTTCTCTCATTCTAACACATCTTTCATTTTTTTTAAGTTTATTTACTTATTTTGAGACAGAGAGAGCAAGTGAGCAGGGGAGGGGCAGAGAGAGAGGGAGATAGAGAGTCCCAAGCAGGTTCTGTGATGTCAGTGTAGAGCCTGATGCAGGGCTCAAGTCCACGACCTGTGAGATCATGACCTGAGCTGAAACCAAGAGTCAGACGCTTAACCGACTGAGCCACCCACACACCCCTCTGACACATCTTTCATCCCAACAGTAAATAGGATATATTTTTGGGGGGAGGATGGCAATGGGGGTATATCAACCTGTAAGCTATAAAAGCTACTGTATTGACTGTTAAGTTTTAAATGGATTTGTCATCTACCTTGGCAGATTCAAAAGCATATTTTATGACTTGCTTTAAAATAAAGTTCAATTTAAGTCTTCTGTTATATCCCAAGAGACTTGTCTTTTTGAATTATTTAGGTCTTGCTAACAACCCCATGACATATTATCCCTTAGCTGTGATGGATTGAGATAGGATAGATCTGCTTTTAGTGCCAAAGAATCCTCAAGACATCACTTCAAATCTAGTTCACAAATTATTGTCTCCTCTTTGAATCCATCACATTATTAATTACAGTCAGGCATAATTTAAGTGTCTATTCTGAAATCATGAGTTGTTTCCTTAGTGTTGAGAAGTTACGACACGTTATCAAATAATGACATCATGTGATATAGGGATATAATGCCCAAGGTAATAGAAATATTTGGGGACACATTTGCGATGTTTAGACCTGGCTAAATCTCTTAAGATGCCAGCAAAGTGTGGAAAAGGAGGTCTTTTGTCATCATTTTAAGTAAAAACTACTGCGGGGTGCCAAAAATTTATGTGTAACATAAATGTCTTCTGATCTTCTCATGTGATGACAAAATGGGCTCAGATTTATATTTATATTATATATGCATAATATATATTATATAATGTCTAATATAACTAATAATTATAATTATGTATAATTATTTATATTAATTTATATTAATATTTATATTAATTCTGCATTTATATTAATTCTTAAATCAAAATGACTTTTGAAACTCCTGACATTAACTTAACCCCATGAAGTATTCCCCCAGACATATTTGTGAATCCTTAAAGTGTGTCCTGCAAGTGCGTAAAGACTAGTTCATCAAATGCAGTAACTACCATTATTTTTTTTTTAGTTTTTTCTTTTTATTGTGGTAAAAACCACATAACATAAAATTCAACATCATAACCATATCTTTTCATCATAATCATTTTTAGGTATAAAGTTCAGTAATGTTACGCATAGTCACAAAAGTGTTCCAATCTTCACCAGCACTTGTTACTTTTGCATTGCTTTCCTCTTTCTCTTTCTTTCTTTCTTTCTTTCTTTCTTTCTTTCTTTCTTTCTTTCTTTCTTCTCTCTCTTTCTTTTTTCTTTCGTAATGTTAACTTATTTTTTGAGAAAGAGAGAGAGAGAGAGAGAGAGAGAGAGAGAGAAAGGGGCAGAGAGAAAGGAAGACACAGCAGGCTCCAGGCCCTGAGATGTCAGTACATCGTCCGATGTGGGGCTCAAACTCATGAACCACAAGATCATGACCTGAGCCGAAGTTGGCGCTCAACCTACTGAGTCTCCTAGTAGCCACCTTTTCCTTCCTCCCTCCTTCCCTTCCTTCCTTCCTTCCTTCCTTCCTTCCTTCCTTCCTTCCTTCCTTCCTTCCCTCTCTCTTTCTTTCTTTTGATAATAGCTATCCTGACATGACAGGTGTGAGATGATATCTCACTCACTGGGGTTTTGATTTGCATTTCTCTAATGATTTGTGATGTTGAACATCTTTCATATTCTCTTTGGCTATTTGTATATTATCTTTGAAGAAATATCTAAGCCCTTTGCCTATTTTTATTACTTGATTTTTTGTTGTTGAATTTTAAGAATTCTTCATATATTCTAAATATTAGCCCTTTATCAAATATATGATCTACAAGTATTTTCTCTCACTTCCTGTTTACTTTTCACTCTGTTGATATGTCCTTTGGTACACAAAGTTTTAAAGTTTGATATAGTCACATTTGAGTATTGTTGCTTTTGTTGCCTATGCTTCTGGTGTCATGTACAAGAAATCATTCCCAAGTCCACTGTCATGGAAATTTTTGTATGTTTTCTTCTAGAAGTTTTACAGTTTCAGGTCTTGCATTTTAGGTCTTCAAACCATTTGAATTAACTTTGGTATTGGTGTAAGATAAGCTTCCAGTTTCATTTTTTTGATATGTGGATATCCAGTTTTCCCAATGCCATCTGGCGAAAGACTGTCCTTTCTCTATTTTATGGTCTTGCTATCCTCATCACACATCATTTGACCATATATACAAGGGTTTATTTTGGGGTTTTCTATTCTGTTTCACTGGCTTATTTGTTGGTCTTATGGCACTATCATATTCTTTTGATTACTGTACCTTTGTAATATATTTTGAAATTGGAAGTGTGAACCTCTGACTTTGTTCTTTTTAAAAACTGTTTTGATCTTTTTAAAACTGAAATTCTGTATGAATTTAATTTTTTTATTTCTGCAAAAAAATGCCATAGGATTTTGACATGGATTGCACTGAATCTGTAGCCTGCTTTGGGTAGTATGGACATCTTAACAATATTATGCCCCCTATCCATGAATTTAGGATATCTTTCTATTTATTCATGCCTTCTTTAATTTTTTCAACAATGTTTTATAGTGGTCTGTCTTTTGTTTCCTTGGTTAGGTTATTCCAAAGTATTTTGTTTTAATTTTTTATGTCTTATAATTGGAATTGTTTTGACCACTAGTATTTACTCCAATGCTCTCTACTGACCACAAATACGAAGCTGCTGGAGGAAGATTTGCCACTCTATACTGCAAATGCCCATTGAGGACATGCCATTGTCCATTCCAAAGGTGTTGTTTACTTATGTCCCTCAAAATACCAGTGATAAGGGCACTAGAATGCTGCCAGATTCTCTGCAGAAGTAAAGTGAATAATTACCTTCCCACACTATTCCCTAAACCTCCAGACTGTTCTGTTTATGCCTCATCTCTCAAAGTCCATTTAATTTGTTCATCCACCTTTGACCACAGTCTTATGGAGACTTGCATCAGTTTTAGGACTTCACCCTTTGAGCATAACCTCAAATCTAATATATGGGCTTCAATCCGGTTAGTCAGAAATTACCATCTGTAACTATCTCTATTCATATATATATATCATCTCTCTCTCATCTGTGAAGTTTCAGTCTAACCTGAATGGACAAGGTGATATTGAGTGATAGAGAAGGAACCCAAGAAAGCTGGAAAAACCTATATACTCCAGAGAAATCCTTGAATCAATTCAACATATCCTCAGATATAGCTTTAGCTTCTTGCCCCTGGATAATTTCCAATGCCTAGTGTTAGGGATGTTTCTTTGCAGATTTCAATAATTTCTTGGGCAATAAGAGAGTCTGGTATAGGTTGAAATGATCATGCAAGTGTCCTGAGTGGCTTCCTTTTCTGGAAAGATGAAATCCTACAAGGACGATGGCCCAAGGAAGTCCTCATTGGGAACAATATGGCCACTACATTGAAAGAAGATATAGGATCAAAAGGATTAAGATTCCCTCTTCTCTCATGTCCTAGGCTTTCCTAGTATTCACCACGTGGATAGGTGGTTTGCTGGGAAAATGTGTAGGCTGGAACCAAGGGATGCTGGTCTCTAGACATGTTGCCTGAGTAGGCAATAGGAAGCCCAGCAGGGTGGGAAAGTGTGTGTCTGAAGTTAATGCAGGGAGAGAGGACTTGATTTTGCTGACTTATACCATTCCATAGTCCTTCCTCATATGACACACACACATGACACACACATTAAGGGAATAATTCAGATTTTTTTTTGGTGTGGATGAATATGTGTAATTTTATTGACAAATGTCAAGATATGCATCTTTGCCCTTTATGTAGGTGTAAGACTACATTTTTTAGTTTGGCTCTGGTTTATAATGTATCTAACTATGATTTGGATGTCTAGATGAGAAATGTCTGAAACATACATTTTTTTTTTCTCCCAGAAAAGCTTATCAAGACTAGTTCCACAGAATTGAATTGAGAAAGAAGGGTAATACATTAATTTCAGCAGAAAATTGACTCAGCTGAAAAAGCATGATATATTGACATCTTAGGTCATAAACATGATGGGTATTGGGAAGAGAGATTTAATTCTTCCTATATTAAAAAAAAAAGTCATTGTGGATATTGGTTTGGTACCTGTGATTCATTTCCCCTATCATACCTCAAGCACAACTGATTTTGGGGAAAAGGTGAAGCAACTATGAATATACAACTATTTACTTTCTGGAAATAAAGTCACCAAACTTTATTGCCATTCAGAGGCAAAGATTGTTCAGACATCCTAGCAGTGAACCAATAGAAAATAAATGATTTCTCATGAAAAATGCATTCTGAGAGGGTGTTTGGCCTGCTCTCCTTATACACCATGGATTGGGTGTACCTCAATTACTCTGGATGATTTCACTAGCAGTGGTTACAGCACCCAACTACATCATTTGAGGGGCAGAGCAGCCAAAGACTCAGTTTAAGATTAAGAGACTTGGAAAGTTCAAAGTCAGCATCATGCTCCAGCTTTAGACATGGCAGTTCACTGTTGTGAAGGAACTTAATTCAATGAAAATTTGTTGAGTTCCTAATGTATGCTACATACTATGACAGGCAGTGGGGAAATGAAAATGAATGAGGCATTATTCTTGCCCTTGAGAAATGTCAAGTGCTGGTAGAGGAGACAAATACACAAAGTAATGATAACAATAACAGTGTTAACTATGATGATGGCTAATTCTTATATAATGCATACCACATGCCCAGTACCATTTAAAGAATATATATTACCCAATTAAATCAATAAACTAAAATTAAGTGAGATAAGTGAGACATATATAATAATAGGGAAACATATAAAGTACTGTGGGAACAGAAATGAAGGATCAATGAATTCTATGAGGATCAAAAGATGAAAGAAAGCTATAGAGAGGAGATAATATTTGAGCTCAGCCTTGATGAGTTAATGGGAGTTCACCTAGTTGATAGAAGGTAGAGTGGAAGTGAGGGTTTTCTAAACAGAATAAAGAGCTTAAACAAAGTCATGAAAGTATGGTGGGTTCAGGACACAGTGTAAATGACCTCCACTATTTTAAATGACTGTCAGGAAACTTAGAGGAAAGTACTATGAGTGGCTTATGACAGTAGGACTAGGAATGGGTTGGGAGAATAAGGGAGGGAAGAATGTATTTAATCCCACAAATCAGTAATATAATGAACTGGGTAAATTCTGGGATTCTGAACAACATATCAGAAAGTTAGTTCTCCTTCTCCAACATTAGCCATGGAATAAATAGGTTTTTGTCAGAGAGGGGCTCCCATTTTAATGCTTCTTTTCTCCTTCCCTCAATCAATGGGTGATATTTACTCTTTGCAAGAATCAAGTTCTCTTGTAAATCTATTTCCAGAGTTTTACATGCCTGCTTTCTTCAGGTGGATATAGGCAGAAAGACCAAGGTCTTAGAACAGTCTCCCATTTGCATTATATTTGCCTGTCTGAATCAGACCACAGAATCCTAATATATGAAGCCCATAATTCTTTCTAACAATAATAGATCACTGGACAGAATATCAAATGGTAGGACTTTCCTCTGTGACATTAGCTTCAAACAGTATGTGTCATAGCCTCAGTTTCTCTTAACTGACTTGCAGATGGTTATCCTAACTTATTTGTAGTTCCAGACATTACTATCTCTTGGGGATAATGAGTTATTCAAATTTTCAGACCTGTAAAAAGCACTTTAAGTAATATGTCTTTAAAGAAAAAATGTTTTTGGTAATTTAGGTGAAATTTTTTAAATCCTATATTCCAATTCTGATGAAAAGCATCAAGATCTGAATAATTGGGAAAACAGAATATTCCTCATTGAATGTCTTAACATTGTAAATTTGTCATTTTCCACAAATAAGTGTAAAACTAAATTCAAGTGTATCTTAAAATTTTAGCAGAACTTTGGAGAACACAGTACACAGAACATTTACTCTTGAAACTTGTATACCAGTGATCTTGTACACAGACAATCCTAAAAATTCCACCAAAAAACTGTTAGACCTAATAAATAAACTCAGTAAAGTTTAAGGGTGCAAAAGCAAACAAACAACAATCAGTTGAAGTTCTATACACTAACAATGAAATATCTGAAAGAGAAATAAAGAAAACAATCCCATTTATAAAGGCATCTAAACAATATAATTCAGCTAGGGAGATGAAAGATTTATACACCAAAAACTATAAGACACTGTTGAAATAAATTTGGTTCATGTAGAAGTAAAGAAACAAAACAAGCAAACAAAGAAAAAAGCGGTAAACAAACAAACAAACAAACAAAACCCCGGACTCTTAAATATAGAGAACAACGTTGAACAACAGTGGTGAGAGTAGACATTCCTGTCGTGTTCCTGATCTTAGGGGAAAAGCTCTCAGTTTTTCCCCATTGAGGATATTAGCTGTGGGTCTTTTGTATATGGCCTTTATAATGTTGAGGTAGGTCCCTTCTATCCCTACTTTCTTGACAGCTGTTATCAAGAAAGGATGCTTTTATTTTGTCAGATGCCTCTTCTGCATCGATTGAGAGGATCATGTGGTTCTTATCCTTTCTTTTATTAATGTGATGTATCACGTTGATTGATTTGTGAATATTGAACCACTTCTGCAGCCCAGGAATAAATCCCAATTGATCATATCAAATAATTCTTTTAATGTATTTTTGGATTTGATTTGCTAGTATCTTGTTGAGAAGTTTTACATCCATGTTTATCAGGGAAATTGGTCTGTAATTCTCCTTTTTAGTGGGGTCTTTGTCTGGTTTTAGAATCAAGGTAATACTAGCCTTATAGAATGGGTTTGGAAGTTTTCCTTCCATTTATATTTTTTGAAACAGCTTAACAAGAAAGAGTATTAACTCTTCTTTAGATGTTTGATAGGATTTCCTTGGGAAACCATCTGACCCTGGACTCTTGTTGGAAGATTTTTGATTACTGATTCAATTTCTTTCCTGGTTATGGGTTTGTTCAAATTTTCTATTTCTTCCTTTTTCAGTTTTTCTAGTTTATATGTTTTGAGTAATTTATCCATTTATACCAGATTGCCCAATTTGTTGCCATATAGTTGCTCATAATACTGTCTTTTTATTGTTTTTGATCAATTTGGCTAGGGGTTTATCAATTTTGTTAATTATTTCAAAGAACCAGCTCCTAGTTTCTTTAATCTGTTCTTCCGGTTTTTTTTTTTGTTTTTTTTTTTTTTGTTTTTTGTTTCAACAGCATTGATTTCTGCTCTAATCTTATTATTTCTCTTCTTCTGCTGGTTTTGGGCTTTATTTTCTGTTCTTTTTCCAGCTCCTTTAGGTATAAGCTTAGGTTGTGTATTTGAGACATTTTTTCCTTCTTTAGGAAGGCTTGGGTTGTTATATACTTCCCTCTTACAACTGCTTTTGCTGCATCTCAAAGGTTTTGGACTGTCATGTTTTCATTTTCATTGGGTCCCATGTATTTTTTAATTTCCTCTTTAATTTCTTGGTTAACCCATTCATTCTTTAATAGGATGTTCTTTCACCTCCAAGTATTTGTGTTTTCAATTTTTTTCTTGTGGTTGATTTTGAGTTTCATAGTGTTGTCTGAGAATATGGATAGTATGATCTAGATCTTTTTTTACTTATTGAGGGCTGATTTGTGACCCACTGTATGATCTATTCTAGGTAATGTTCCATGTGCACTTGAGAAGAATGTGTATTATACTGCTTTAGGATTAAATGTTCTGAATATATCTGTTAAGTTTATCTGGTCCAGTGGGTCATTCAAAGCCATTGTGTCCTTGTTGATTTTCTGATTAGAAGATGTGTCCATTGCTTTAAGTGGGGTGTTAAAGTCCCCTACTATTCTTGTATTATTATCAACGAGTTTCTTTATGTTTGTGATTAATTGATTTATATATTTGAGCACGTTTGAGTTGGGGGCATAAATACTTACAATTGTTAGATCTTCTTGGTGGATAGACCCCTTAATTATGATATAAAGCCCTTCTTCATCTCTTGTTGCACTCTCACCACTGTTGTTCAACATAGTCCTAGAATTCTTAGTCTCAGCAATCAGACAACAAGAAGAAATAAAAGGCATACAAATTGGCAAGGAAGAAGCCAAACTTTCTCTCTTTGCAGATAACGTGATACTCTACGTGGAAAACCCCAAAGACTCCACCCCAAAACTGCTAGAATTGATACATGAATTAGCCAAGTGGTAGGGTATAAAATCAATGTACAGAAATCTATTGCATTTCTATACACCAATAACAAAAAAATGGAGAGATCAAGGAATTTATCCCATTTACAATTACACCAAAACCCATAAGATACATTGGAATAAACTTAACCAATGAAGTAAAAGATCTGTACCCTGAAAACCGTAGAAAGCCCATGAAAGAAATTTAAGAAGAAACAAAGAGATGGAAAAACATTCCATGTTCATTGATTGGAAGAACAAATATTGTTAAAATGTTGATGCTACCCACAATGATCTATACATTCAATGCAATCCCTATCAAAATAACACCAGCATTCTTCACAGAGCTATAAGAAACAATTCTAAAATTTGTTGGAACAAAAAAAGACCAAGAATACCCAAAGTAATGTTGAAAAAGAAAACAAAAGCTGGAGGCATCACAATTATGGACTTTAAGCTCTACTACAAAGCTATAATCATCAACACAGTATGGTACTGGGACAAAAACAGACACATAGGTCAATGGAACAGATTAGAGAACCCAGAAATGGACCCACAGATGTTAGGCCAACTCACTTACTTCTTAATGATTGAAGATATTTGCAAATAACATATTGAATAAAGTGTTAGTATCCAAATCTATAAAGAACTTATCAAACTCAACACCCAAAAAACAAATAATCCAGTGAAACAATGGGCAAAAGACATGAACAGACACTTTTCCAAAGAAGACATCCAGATGGATAACAGACACATGAAAAGAAAGATACTCAACATCACTTATAGTCAGGGAAACACAAATCAAAACCACAATGAGACACTACCTCACATCTGTCAAAATGGATAAAATGAACAACTTAGGGAACAACAGGTGTTGGCGAGGATGCAGTGGTGGTGGGAGTTCAAACTGGTGCAGACACTCTGGAGAACAGTGTGAAATTTCCTCAAAAAATTAATAATCAGCTACCCTATAACCCAGAAATTGCACTACTAGGTATTTATCCAAAGGATACAAAAATGCTGACTCACAGATACACATTCTCCCCAATGTTTTTAGCAGTGCTGTCAATAATAGGCAAATAATGGAAGAGCCCAAATGTGCATTGACTGATGAATGGATAAAGAATATGTGTACATATATACAATGGAATATTGGTGATTGAAAAGAATGAAATCTTGCCATTTTTTAACAATGTGGATGAACTAGAATATATTATGCTAAGCAAAATAAGTCAGAGAAAGTCAAATATGTGATTTTACTTGTATGTGGAATTTAAGAGACGAAACAGATGAATATAGGGGAAGGGAAGGACAAATAAGATAAAAACAGGGAGACAAACCATAAGAGACCCTAAATACAGAGAACAAACTGAGGGTTGCTGGTGGGTAGGTGGGTTGGGGGATGGGCTAAAGGGGTGATGAGCATAAGGAGGGCACTTGTTGGGATGAGCACAAGGTGTTATATGTAAGTGATGAATCATTAAATTCTACTCCTGAAACCATTATTCCACTATATGTTAACTAACTTGGATTTAAATAAAAATAAAAATAAAATAAATATAGAGAACAAGCTGGTAGTTGGCAAAGGGGAGATAGATATGGGGATGGGTGAAATAGGTGAAGGAGATAAAGAAGACACTTATTGTGATGAACACTGACTAATGTATGGAACTGTTGAAATATTATATTGTACTTCTGAAACCAATACAGCACTATGCACTGTATGTTAATTATATTTGAAAGAAAAAAAAAACCACTAGAAAAAGTAAAAACAGAAATGCCATATGATCCAATTATTTCACTATTGGATATTTATCCAAGGAAAATGAAGACACTGATTTGAAAAGATATACCCACTCTTATGTTTATTGCATCATTATTTACAATACTGAAGATGTGGAAGCACCCTAAGTGCCCATTGATAGACGAATGGGTAACAAAGATGTGGTGTATATATAGTGGAATATTACTTGGCCATAAAAAAGAATGATATCTTGTCATCAACATGGGTGAGTATAGAGGGTATTATGCTAAATGAAATAGTTAGATAAAGACAAATGCCATATGATTTCACCTATATATAGAATCTAAAAAACAAAACAAATGAGCAAATAAAACAAACAGACTGTTACGTACAGAGAAGTAACTGGTGATTGCCAGCAGGGAGGTGGGTGGGATAGATGGTGAAATAGATGAAGGGGATTAAGAGGTACAGACTTCCACTTATAAAATAAGAGAGCTATGGAGATGAAAAGTATAGCATTGGCAATATACTAAATAAGATGGTAGGTAATAATGTGGTATCATGACAAATGGTGACTATATTTATCCTGGTAAGCAATGAGTAATGTATACAATTGTCAAATTACTATGCTGTATACCTGAGATTAGAATAACATTTTATGTCAAATACACTTCAATAACAAATAAAAATATCCTCTTTGTAGTGTTGTTTTTGTCAGTGGGAACTGAGGGTACCTGAGGTCTTCATTAATGGGGAACTGGGTAAGTAAAATGCAATGGATGTATACCTTGGAAAACAACACATCAGTCAAAAGTAATAAAATATATGTTCATATACTAATATGATCACATCTTAAGAATAATATAACATTGAATGAAAATAGGATAAGATCTCTAAACACATTACTATTTATTTACATTAATTATATATATATTTAATGTAAATATATACATATATGTATATATATATGTGTGTGTATAAATATATACATGTGTGTGTGTGTATATATATCAAATTATATATATATATATATATCTCATAACAATATATGGAAAGAAAACATTATATGAAAGACATATATACATCCAAAGGACATCAAACTTACTAGAGTATATACTAGTGGTTCTCAATCAGGGATGATTTTGTCTCCCAAGGGACATTAGGCAAATATGATGACATTTTTGGTTATCACCATTGTGGGGGTGTGTATTAGTTTCCTAGGGTTGACGTAAGCAAATTACCAAAGTGGATGGCTTAAAATAAAATCTATTCTTTCTCAGTTCTGGAGCTTAGAAGTTCGATATCAAGGTTTCAGCAGGGCTATGCTGTCTCTCCCATATTCTGGAGGTTGCTGGGAATTCATGGCACTCCTTGACTTGAAGCTGCATAATTCCAGTCTCTGCCTCCCTAGTCACATGGCTATATTGACTCCATATGTCTTTCACAAGGTTTTTCTTCTTTGTGTGTGTCTTTCTGCGTCTCCTCCTCTTTTTATAAGGATGCCAGTCATTTGAATTGAGGGCCCACCTTACCTCAGTATAATTTCATCTTTACTTACATTTACTTACATCTTGGGACTTGAATATACCTTTCCTGGGAGAAGGACACAATTCAACCCGCAATGGATTGATTGCTACTGGTATTTAGTAGATAAAGGACAAAGATGCTGCTAAACATCCTACAACACACAGGACAACTCCCACACGAAGAATTATCTGATCAAAAATATCAGTGGTACCACAGTTGAAAATCTCAGGTATACACTTATGGGTGCTAGAGGGAGTGGGAGTAGGAACTGGAGATAAAAGGGAAAAATGAAACAGAGGGCTTGACAAGAACATTACTGTTAGAATGCCATGAATTAAAGAATATTATGAACTCAAGTCATTGTTCTTAAAGTCCCCCCCCAAAAAAAATCCCAAATTTTGACCACATAAAGTGATTTATTATTTTTTTTCCCTCTTTTAGTTTTCTACGTTGGACCTTTTTCAGATCCATATGTCTCTTGTAGGATGTAGAAATGCACACAGTATTTCTCTTCTCTGTCTTTACGGAGGTATAGTTGACAAAAATTGTATATATTTAGGGTGCACAACCTGTTGATTTAAAATAGATATACATTATGAAATGACTACCGTGATAAAGATTATTAATGCATTCATCACCTTACATGGTTAACTTTTATTTTTGTGGTGAGAGCACTTAAGATCTATTCTCCTAGCAAATTTCAAGTATGTAGTATTGTTAACTATTGTCACCATTCTCTACCTTAGATCCTCAGAACTTATTCATATTTTAACTGATAGTTCACACTCTTGAACCAATGTTTCTCCATTTCCTTCCCACTGTCCCACCCTCCAGTCCCTGGCAACCACAATTCTACTCTCTGGTTCTATGAGCTCAACTTTTTTAGATTTGAAATATAAGTGAGATCATACAGTATTTGTCTCTCTGTTTGGCTTATTTCACTTTGCATAATGTTCTCCAGGTTCATTTTTATTGTTACAAATGGTAGTGTTTCCTTTTAAAAATTTTTAAAAATGTTTTTATTTATTTTTGAGAGAGAGAGAGAGAGAGACAGAGCACAAGTGGGGAGGGACAGAGAGAGAGGGAGACAAAGAATCAGAATCAGGCTCCAGGCTCTGAGCTGTCAGCACAGAGCCCAAAGCAGGGCTCAAACTCATGAAGTGTGAGATCATGACCTGAGCCGGAAGTCGATGCTTAACTGACTGAGCCACCCAGGTGCCCCCCCTCTTTAAAACTGAAGTGCAGTTGATACATGTCACATTAGTTTCAGGTGTACAGCATAGTGATTTGACAAATCTATGTGTTATGCTATGCTCACCACAAGTGTAGCTATTATTTGTCACTATACAATGCTATTACACTATTATTGACCATATTCCCATATTCCCCATATGCTGCACCTTTCATCCCATGACTTGTTTATTCCATAACTGGAAGCCTGTGTCTCTCACTCCCTTTCACCTATTTTGCCCATTCCCCCACCCCCCCCCCCCCACCTACAACCATCAGTTTGTCCTCTGGATTTATAGGTCTGTTTCTGCTTTTTTGTTTTTTTGTTTTGTTTTTTAGATTCTACATATAAGTGAAATCATATCATATTGGCTTTTCTCTGTCTGATTTTTTCCACTTACATAATATCTCTGAGTCCACCCATGTTGTCCTAAATGGCAAGATCTCATCCTTTTTTACTGCTGAGTAATATTCCTGTGTGCATGTGTGTGTACCACATTTTATTTATACATTCATCCTTCAATGAACTCTTAGGTTACTTCCATATCTTGGCTATTGTAAATGCTGCAATAAATGTAGAGGTGCATATATCTTTTCAAATCACTGATTTCATTTTTTTGGATAAATACCTAGCAGTGGAATTACTAGGTCATATGGTGTTTGTATTTTTAGTTTTTTTGAGGAATCCCCATGTTGTTTTCCAAGGAGGCTGTACCAATTTACATCTCTACCAACAATAGGGAATGAGAGTTCGCTTTTCTCCACATTGTCACCAACACTTATTATGTCTTTCTATTTTAACCATTCTGGAAGGTTTTTAACTGGATTATTTGTTTGTTTTTTTTTTTATATTGAGTTGTGTAAGTTCCTTATATATTTTAGATACTAACCTTTTATTGGATATGTCATTTGCAAGTACCTTCTCTTATTCAGTAGGTTTCCTTTTATTTTTTTTGATTGTTTTATTTGCTTTGTATTTTGATGTAGTCCCAATAGCTTATTTTTGCTTTTATTCCCTTGCCTCTGAAGACTTATCCAGAAAAATGTTACTATGGCTGATGTCAGAGAAATACTGCCTGTGCTATCTTCTAGGAGTTTTATGGTTTTAGGTCTCACACTTAGGTCTTTAATCCAACTTGAAATTATTGTTGTGTATGGTGTAAGAAGGTGATCCAGTTTCATTCTTTTGTGTGTAGCTGTTAGTTTTCTCAACACCATTTGTTGAGGAGACTGTCTTTTTGCCATTACATCTTCTTCCCTCCTTTGTCAAAGATTGCTTGACCATATAATTGGGGGTTTGTTTCTTGGTTTTCTATTCTGTTCCATTAACCTATTTTCATGCCAGTATCATACTGTTTTGATTACTACAGCTTTGTAGTATAACTTGAAGTCTGGAATTGTGATTCTTAGTGGTTTACTTTACTTTTTCAAGACTGCTTTCGATATTCAGGATCTTTGTGGTTCCATACAAATTTTAGGGTGTTTGTTCCTGTTCTGTGAAAAATGCTGTTGGTATTTTCGTAGGGATCACATTAAATCTATAGATTGTTTTGGGTAGTATGAACATGTTAACAATATTTGTTCTTCCAATTGATGAGCATGCAATGCCTTTCCATTTCTTTGTGTCTTCAATTTCTTTCATCAGTGTTTGATAGTTTCAGGGTACAGGTCATTCCATCTCTTAAGTTTATTACTAGGTACTTTATTACTATTGGTGCAATTGTAAATGGGGTTATTTTCTTAATATCTCTTTCTGTTGCTTTGTTATTAGTATACAGAAATGCAACAGATTTCTGTATATCAATTTTATATTCTTCAACTTTACAGAATTCATTTATTAGTTCTAGAAGTTTTTTTGGCAGTCTTTAGGGTGTTTGGTATATGGTATCATGTTACCTGAAAATAGTGATAGTTTTACCCCTTCATTACCAATTTGGATACCTTTTATTCCTTTTTGTTTTCTGATTTCTGTGGCTAGGACTTCTAGTAGTATGTTGAATAAAAGTAGTGAGACTGGACATTCTTGTCTTGTTCCTAACTTTAGGGGAAAAGCTTTCAGTTTTTCTTTAGCGAGTATGGTATTTGCTGTGGGTTTTTCATAAAGGCCTTTACTATATTTTGGTATATTTCCTCTAAATCCACTTTGTTGAGAGTTTTTTTTTTGAGAGTTTTTATTATGAATGTATGTTGAATTTTGTCAAATGCTTTTTCTGCATCTATTGATATGATTATATACTTTTTACCATTCATTTTGTTGACCTGGTATATCATGTTGATTGATTTGAAAATATTGATGCATCCTTGCATCATTGGAATAAGGATTTCCTTCTGTTTTTAAGACTGAATAATATTTTATTGTGTGTTTGCATATATGTACACACACACAGGACATTTTCTTTAACCATTCATATTTCAACAGACAAGGTTGAAATATATATAGGTTGTTTCTATATCTTCCGTACTGTGAGTAATGATGTATAGAACATGGCAAAGCAGATATATCTTTGATACAGTGATTTTATTTATTTTGGATATATACTCATATGTGAGATTGTTGATCATACGGTAGTTCTATTTTTAATTTTTTAAGGAACATCCATACTGTTTTCAATAGTTGCTGTACCAATTTACATTCTCACCAACAGTGCATAGGGATTCCTTTGCTCTACATTCCTGTTATCTTTTGCCTTTTTGATAATATCCATTTTAACAAGTATGAAGTAAAATCTCATTGTGGTTTGATTTACATTTCCCTAATAATTAGTGATATTGAGCACCTTTTCATATAACTCATTGACTATTGTCAATATAACTATAATAACTATATATCTTCAGGAAAGTGTCTACTCAAGTTCTTTGTCTATTTTTAATTGAGTTATTTATTAATAGCTATTGAGTTGTATGAGTTCCTTACATATTTTGGTTATTAACCCCTTATCAGACAAATGGTTTTCAAATAATTTCTCCCATTCTATTGGTTGCCTTTTCATTTTGTTTTTTCCTTTGTCATATGGAGATTTTTAGTTAATATAATTGCATTTGTTTATTTTTTTTGTTCTGTGTGTCCTTGATGTCTTGTCCAAAGTATCAATGTCAAGGCCACATCAAGAAGCTTTGCCTCATTTTCTTCCAGGAGTTTTATGGTGCTAAGTCATACATTTAAGTGATACATTAAGTTTAATTTAAGGGTCCAATTTCATTACTTTCTTTGCCTGTGGATATGCAGTTTTCCCAGAACCATTTATTAAAGATACTATCCTTTCTCCATTGGCACACAGTATTCTTGATTCAGATGGTAAATTTTTATATAAGGGTAGTAAAATATTTTCTGTATTGTTTTCAAGATTTTTTCAAACATTTTCTTGGTCTCTTTGTCATGAGAAGTATAATGAGCTGCTGCTCTCTTAGTAGTATTTTAGTTTGTAATTATTCTTGGGTTCTTTCCTATCTAACCACAACTTAGATTTCAACATCTTATAGGCATATATGAATTCATTTACTTAAACAATTGTCTTTAATCCTGATCCACATTGCATTTCACTTGAAAATTTTCATCTCACTTGCATGATTTATTCCTATTGGCTTGGCATTTCACTACCTGGAAGAACTAAGATCTGCAAATTTGGCTGTACTATTGTGAATTGCCTTTCTAGATCTCTTATAATAATGCTAAATAAGAAAGGTCTATGTAGAATGTCATTATTAATTTTTTCTCAAGAGAAGCACCTATTTATTTATTTTTAAGATATCTTGCTGTAATATAGTTTTGAGTCCACCAAAAATTATTCTTCTCTCTATCCTGCCTATACCCACGGTATATCTTTTTGTTGTTTTAAATAGTCTTTGCCACGGAACTTTTTCAGATATGTCTTTAAAACTAAATAAGTTAAAACTGTTGCTTCATTTGGTGTCTGGGTATATATTATTCATTTGAAGAACCCTGGTATACGAGTTTTTAAAATAACCGTGTTAGTTCTCACATATTCTGTTACCATATGGTTTTTTTTTGTTCAATAAGGTAACACTTTATTTTATTTACCATCAATCTAAATTTCCAATTTAATTTGCTTGTAAAAATGGTATGCTTTAAGATCCATAGTCATTTTCTGAAATTTCCATATTGCCAAGTTGATATTTAGCTAGTGTATGTATATATTGTCATGAGCAGTGTCTAGTCTAACTGGCTAGTGCTAGGCCTTACTGGTTGCTAAGTATTTCAAATATCATCTAGACAAATACAGATATACCTTAGGTGTGTGAGTGAGAGAAACCAGCAGCAAAAGGCAAAACCAATAGCAAAACCTCAATAGTATTGAGCATTTAATGAGTGTTATGTGCCAAGCAAGATACTGTGTGCTTTAACACATATTATCTCTTTGAGTCTTGAAAATAACACTTTATTATACCCATTTTATAGAATGATGAAATCAAGGAAGAGGTGAGACTTACACAATGTCACATAGCTAGTTAGTGGTGGAGGCTAGATTTGAATCCAGTCTATTTGGCTCCCAAGTCTGTGCTCCTAAACTGTATGCTCTCCTACCATTTATCAAGCTAAGTTTCTGATAAAGAAATAAAGACATAAAGAGCTGGGAAGCAAAAATTCCATGACTTTCTTAGAGAGATCAGAACAGGAAAATTAATTCATCTTTGGCTGGGTGATGAGTCATATTCTAATTTTTTTCAGAAGGCAAAATAAAGGGAGAAGAGCTCTAACCTTACTCTCTTTTTCAGTCTATTTTCCACTGCCCAGGATACAGACTGATGTTCCAGCCAAATGGATATTTTACATTCCCTATCCACATTCTGTGATTTTCCTCTTATGTCTGCTGCTCATGCCTCTGTCTAGAATGCTCTTCTTGGTTTACAGAAGTCCCTAATCCATCCTTTTATGTCCAGGTCAAGAGTCACTTCCTCTGTGAGAATTTTTACATTGCCCAGCTAGAAGTAGCCTTACTTTCTTTAATTGCAGCAGAATTTTATTAGTGTCCTCTAAACACACATCATGTTTTCCTTGGATCACTGATAATATATGCTTAGCTCACAGTCAATTGGGTTGAAGGAACACTACCTGTGTTCAAGTCCCAAGCCTGCTACTTGCTACTATGTAAAGTTCTAAAAGGTACTTAGCTTTCTGTGCCTCAGCCTGCTTATCTTTAAAATTGGTACGTATCTCACATGCTTCCTGGGAGAATTAAGTAAGTTTAACATCTTGGTATTTAAAGTTCTTAGAATATTGCCTGGCAAACAATAAGTGCCATTTAAGTGTTTTCTGTAATTGCCATCACTGTTATTATTATCACTGTTATTATTATAATATAAAATTTTCAGTTCCTTTAGGGAAAGGTCCAAGACTCATTTATCTTTATATCATTTAATTTGCTTAAGAAAATGCTTGGCATATAGGAGGCATTCAGTAAAGTTTTGGTGACTGAATGAAGAGGAACACAGACGCAGTAGAACATTTTGCTTAAAAATATGGACTTTTGAACTGGCTTTGAGTTCTGGTGTTATCTTTACCTTGCTGTGTTGCTTTGGGCTACTTAATGCCTCTGACATCAGCTTCTTTATTTATAAAATGAGGAGAATAATGGCATCTGACAGCGTTGTTATGAAGATTGCATGAGATAATATATGTGAAGTACTTGCTCAGTAAATTGGTACAGTGGGCATTTAGTTCAGTTAGCTATTGTTTTTTACTAAGTTGAAGTCTAGCATTTTACTAGGTGAAATCTAGCATTTAAGGGCAAGTGAATGCCTTTACATTGGCCATCTTGGAAGCACTAAATTTGAGCTTATAAAGAAGTAAGGGCAAGTCTGCAGCCTCAAATGCTGGAAGCTGATGAAAAGCAATAAGCAAAATCTTTGACCCAAATTCAAGAATCAGAATGACTTGTAAGGCTTGAGTTTCTTAATTTCTAAATATTATATTTAGAGGAGTGAAGTGGTCTGTGTGCTGTGTCTTACCTTTTGTTTTGCTGTCATCTGTTTTCATTTGTTCTGAAATTTGCTACTTTAAAAATATTTCCAATACAGTATGTGCTGAAACACAAGGTTGCACTTCACAGAGGTCTTGAGGAAGGAGCACCACCTTAGATCTGAGGGGAAGGGGAGCAATACCTCTTGTGTGCTTTTCAGACATCTTTTTATTTTATCCTAACAACTTTTTTTTAATGCGTTTTGCAGACAAGAGAAGTGAACCTGGCCAAGGTCATAGGGCCAGGAAGGGTAGGAAGGATTTGAACACAGTTCCTCTCATTTTCTCTGGTTTACCATATGTTTCCTGTGGAACCTGCTTCATATGACTTAGGCCTTCTTTTTATCTCTCTGCTGCCTCCATTTCTGTCTTTATTCTAAAGAATAACTTTAGGACCAGAATGGAAAACAAAACAAAACAATTTCCTAATTTTCATTTGGCCTCCTGGGCCTCCTGCTGTGATAATGAGGTTGGGTGTTTCTTTCAAAGGCCCTCTTCAAAATGGGCAGAAAACATGAATAGACACTTCTCTAAAGAAGACATCCGGATGGCCAACAGGCACATGAAAAGATGTTCAGTGTTGCTCCTTATCAGGGAAATAAAAATCAAAACCACACTCAGGTATCACCTCACGCCAGTCAAAGTGGCCAAAATGAACAAATCAGGAGACTATAGATGCTGGAGAGGATGTGGAGAAACGGGAACCCTCTTGCACTGTTGGTGGGAATGCAAATTGGTGCAGCCGCTCTGGAAAGCAGTGTGGAGGTTCCTCAGAAAATTAAAAATAGACCTACCCTATGACCCAGCAATAGCACTGCTAGGAATTTACCCAAGGGATACAGGAGTACTGATGCATAGGGGCACTTGTACCCCAATGTTCATAGCAGCACTCTCAACAATAGCCAAATTATGGAAAGAGCCTAAATGTCCATCAACTGATGAATGGATAAAGAAATTGTGGTTTATATACACAATGGAATACTACATGGCAATGAGAAAAAATGAAATATGGCCTTTTGTAGCAACGTGGATGGAACTGGAGAGTGTGATGCTAAGTGAAATAAGCCATACAGAGAAAGACAGATACCATATGGTTTCACTCTTATGTGGATCCTGAGAAACTTAACAGGAACCCATGGGGGAGGGGGAGGAAAAAAGAAAAAAAGAAAAGAGGTTAGAGTGGGAGAGAGCCAAATCATAAGAGACTGTTAAAAACTGAGAAGAAACTGAGGGTTGATGGGGGGTGGGAGGGAGGAGAGGGTGGGTGATGGGTATTGAGGAGGGCACCTTTTGGGATGAGCACTGGGTGTTGTATGGAAACCAATTTGACAATAAATTTCATATGTTAAAAAAATAATAATAATAAAATAAAAAATAAAAAAAATAAAAAAATAAAAAAAAGAAAAAAAAACACAAAAAACAAAGGCCCTCTTCAAGTTCTCTGTCTGCTCTGACCTGCCTTGCTTTCTTCTGTTGACATGTGACAAATCTCTTGCCCTGGAATATTATAATGATTCTGTTGGAGGAATATCACATCCCATAAAGAAATGATTCAAAAACAAACTGGGCTTATTACTGAAGGCTAAATAATCTGCAAGTTTCCAAATATTGGTGAGCAGACAGGTTGCATGGGAATCATGTAGGGAAAGTTCCTTAAATACAACATCTTACATCCCACTCCTGGAAGGATTAATTCAGGATGTCAATGGTGAGGCTAGAGAATCTGAATAAAAAAAATCTCCCCTGATGTTTCTGCCACACAACCAGGTATATAAATTCTGGTCTAGATAAAACTCATTGACCAGAATTGGGAAGAAACATATTTCCCCACCCTAGATGCAGAGGAAAGAGATCCTGTTCCTTCTTAGAACGTATAGGAAGTTTCCTTACACCAGGAGCCAGAGCATAAGACCTGGAGCCAACAATGCCTGATACTGGCTAATGCAACAGCAGGAAGTATTGTGAAAGGCTCCCTGCATGACCTAGGATCTAAGTCACATAAAGAGGAATAAATCATGGCCCTGCTTTCAAAGAGTTTGCAGTCTCACTGTGGGAATATGCCCAGCCCATGTGATAAGACTAGTGATTTGTAAATCATATTAAGTACAACATTACAAGGTCCAGACAATAGGAGTGGGAGTTCAGAAGAGCAAAAATAATTAAGGTGATATACATGAAGCTCTATGACTGGAATGTTTAGCCTGGAAAAGTGACATTTGTCTGGCAGTAATGTAAAGAGGGATTTATCTTTGTTAATTGTGGACCCAGAAGGCTGAGATCTCTGGTCTCTAGGTGAAAGATTGAAGAAAACTTAGGTTGGCTTTGTAAAAGGGAAAGGTTTTGTTTTGTTTTTTTGTTTTTTGTTTTTAAATATAAGTTATTGTCAAGTTACCTAGCATACAGTGTATACAGTGTGCTACTGGCTTCAGAAGTAGATTCTTATGATTCATCGCTTACATACAACACCCAGTGCTCATCCCAACAAGAGCCCTCCTCAATGCCATAAAGGGAAAGGATTTCTAACCATTAGATATTCATTTGAAGGGAATGTAATAGAGGGGGTTCAAAGGACTGTTAGAACTTACGTTAGGTACCAGTGCTGTGATGCCATGGTTTCAAGTAGGAAGTGATGAGAAAGTCAGAGAGAGAGGGGAATGAAAGGGAGAAAGTGATCAAGAGGCAGAGAGGGAGGTACAGAATATGTGAGGCAAAATGTGAGAAAGAAGAGGATTTGAGAAGGGGCACATTCAGAGAGAGCAAAGGGAACAAGTTTAAGGTGTTTGGGCAACCTTGTAGTAGCCATTGGAATTTTAAATGGGGTTGGATCTTGCGTATCCAAAAGTGGGATCAGAGTTCAGAGGTGTGGGAGATATTGTTACTTGACAGAATTTCCTTGAATGTCAGATTGTATGTCTCTGCTCAATCTTTTCTTATAATGACTGTTGCTCTTTGTGTCAGGAAGGGACATGATTGCTGAATTTAAATTGGCTGTCATAAAAAAAATCCAGGAAGCACTTACCTAATGAAAGAGAAAGATATAAAATGAACTTGCTTTTTCCCTGTCAATGAGTAGCATTCTTAAGCAAAACCTGAGGGCATATAAATGTGGAATGTTATTTCTAATGACTAGACATTTATTTTAAACATGATTTTTCTCTTTTAGCAGGAATGGTGAAAAGGGTAAAATACATCCTTAAACTGTTGCAAAGTATTCGATTGTGAAAGAGCAGTGTGTAAGATGCTGGGAATTAAGTTCTCAGGGAATGGCTTTGGAGACTTTCTTCTTTAATTATAGATTAAAGCAGACCTTGGCAGTGTCCTTTTGGATCAATATGAAATACAGAGCATAAATCAATACTATCACACAGTATCGTGTAGAAATTCTTAAAAAGAAAATGAAAATTACAAATTGTCTTAAAGAAAAAATGATTTTTACTTGACAATAAATCCATTTTGACCAAATTAAAAGTTATGCTGTGTAGATGCCTCTGTGCTTAGACTTCCTATTTGTTTACCAGAATGTGGTCATTTTTCCTTTTGCTAAAATGGCCCAGGATTAGACATCAAAGTCCAAAACCAGTTATACCATTAATTAGTGGAAAAAATTTTAATTTCCTAGGTCCTAGTTCCTTACCTACAAGAGAGTTGGACTAGATTACCTTGAAGAGCCCCAGTTTCTCAACTGTTTTATGACCTTGTTATCAGAAGGATCTTTGAAATTTACTGATTCCAAAGAATTTGAGGAAATGCTAGCATATACGAAAGCATTGAGATTAGAGGAGGAAGGTTTGGTAATGAAGAGTAAAAGTGTCTATTTGCCTAGAGCAGAGAGGAAAAGCTAGTATGAAAAGATTGGTAGAGATATTGAACCTTTTACTTATATTGAATTTAATTCTTGGCCAAAAGTTTCTGGTGCATTGTTGTATTTGAGGAGGAGTTTTCAATCTGAAAGGCAATTGGAAGCATTACAGGTTTTTGAGGAGGATGGTATGTTTGAAATGATGCTTGAGGAATTTGGTGATTTTTTAAAAAGTTTATTTATTCTTTTTTTTTTTTTTTTGAGAAAGAGATTGAGAGAGTGTGAGTAGGGGAGAGGCAGAGAGAGAGGGAGGGAGAGGATTCCAAGCAGGCTCCGTACTGTCAGCACAGAGCCTGATGTGGGCTGAAACACTTGAACTGTGAGATCATGACTACAGTCAAAATCAAGAGCTGGACTCTCAACTGACTGAACCACTCAGGAACCCCAAGATTTCTTGAAGTAATATTTATAAATCAGTTACAACAGTATGTGGCATATGCAAGTGTTTGTGAAATAAAACAAAATGGTTTATTTTGTAGGAAGAGGGGAAGGCTGGTTGGGAAACCACTACCAATATCATCTTTGTGCTGGGAGAGGAAACAAATGATACTTGTTTTCTGAACGTGCTATAACAACTTGATTTTCTCAGACTTTCCTTGCTTCCTTTCTCTCTCAATTTTAATCAGGAGACCATAGGTTTTTTTTTTTTCTTTCTAAGCATGGGCTCAACTAACTAGAGCTGATCCATATAATTATCTTTTCCATTTCTGAATTTCTTTTTCACAGATACATCTGTGAACAAAACTATAGATTACAGAGAAGTGTATCAGACTCCAGAGATTGGGTAAACTTTTATTTTCAAATAAAGCAACTTACCTTGAATAGTTTCAGTGAAAAATACATATAGTTTGCAAAAAGTCTGGATAATAAAGACATTTAACTATTAGTTAAGAGCCCTTGTTTAACTCTTGCTTTTCCCTCACATAACTTGATGTGATATTAGGCAAATCATGTGATTTTTCTGAGCCTTCGTTGACTCATTTGTGAAATAAGAATTATAATACCTAGTCTCCTATCTCATGGAACTGTTATCAATGTCTAGAACAGTGCTTATCATAGGCATAATACTTGGTAACTATTTCTTCAATGAATAAATGGATTTAAATTAGAGAACATATATGGATATATATACCAACTTATACATAAAAGCTATTATTATTTTAATTGATTCCCTATAATGCAAATTCATGAATCTTCTGTAGTAAAATAGTTTTCTAGGTTTCTACCATTTCATTCTACTCCCTGCCAGAAGTCTGACTTCAGGGGTGATATGAAATGTCAGCTTCTATGCAAAGTTGCCACCCGGCCTTAAGTAGGTGATAGTCATGACACACTTTTCTGGGAACAAGAGGAGATAATTTACTTTGGGAGAAATGACAGGACAAAGTTAATAAGAGGACTGTGAGGGTGAAATAGAGTTGTTTCCATTTGAATCTTGGCTCAACCATAGTTACTTGCTGTGGGACTTTAGCAATTCTTGAACTTGCATGCTTGAAGTTTTTCTTTTTTAAAAGATGATAATAATAGTAATACCTACCTTAGTGTTTTTATGACATAAAATACTTAGTAAAATATATGACATCTAGTAAAGATTCAGTAAATGTTACAATATTTTTTGTTATTCAAAGGAGGGATGAGTAGTATTACAGACTGATGGTAATAGAATACAGGTATCTTAGTGCATAGGATTTGAAAGAAGTGGATGAGAAAGGGTTGGGCATGAATATCCAAGACAGAGACATTCTAAGTTTGGAGCACATACGTATCTCAGAAGATGCTTAAGTAGCAGGGGAAGAGTTTGGGCTAGGTAATCAAGATTCTATTTCTTTATCTTGGGTCTTATTACATTTAACATAGCTTTGGTATGGGAAGAACAAAGAAAATGATATTGGCTATGAAACTTTTGGATCCTTTGACATATTGGAATGGTTCAACAGTGAGATGATTATTAAAAGAAAGTCTGGTAAGAGTATAATTATTTTTATTATTAATTTTGTTCAGTTTGGGGAATGAATGAAACCTAAAGAATAGACATATGATATAATTTTAAAGCTCTCTGTGGGCTATGATTTCTAATCTTGACTCACCTTACCCTTCTTCCTCAGGAATTAATTAAATCTCTCTATCTCATATATAATTAATGCAAGTAATCATTCAATTATTAGTAATTGGCCACATACTGTTTATCTAGGTATTTGGGATACATCTGTGAACAAAACTGTCAAAGATCTCATCCCTATTAAAATTAGCATTAAAGTTAAGTTTAAATTAACATTTTAAGTTCAGTGAAGAGGAGATGAGAAGACAGTCAATAAACAATATCATAATAAAAAGTAAATTATATAATATGTTGCAAGGTGGTAAGTACTATTGAACAGAGAGACACCAGAGTTGAGAAAGGGGGATTGAAAATGTAGGGGACAGGTTGCAACTTTAAATAGGATGTTCAGAGAAGACTTCACTGAGACAGTGACATTTTAGAAAATACATGAGGTTGTTGAATTAGCTATTTGTATATATGAAAGAAAAACATTTTAGGTGAAGGGCATAGCCAATGCAAAGACCTTAGAGGTAATACATGCCTGGTATGTTTGAAGTAGAGTGAAGAGACCAGAGTAGCTAGAGCAAAGTCAGTGAAGAAGAGAATAAGGGGTCAAGTCAAACAGGTAAAGTGAGAATGTCTAGGTCATGGAGAACCTTGTAAGGATTATAAGGATTCTGGCTTTTAATCTAACTAAAATTAGGGGGAACATGATTTGATTTAGGTTTCTAAAGTTTCCCTCCAGCTGCTATGTTGTACATAGGTGGTCAGAAAGAAGAGCAGAGTGGGGATTCCACTGAGGTTTTATTGAATAGTCCAGGAAAGAAATGATGATGGTTTGAAGGGCATTTGCAGTGGAAATGGTGAGAAGTGTCATATTTTGGGTATATTTTAAAGGTAGAGTCAGTAGGACTTGCTGATGTATTAGATGTGGCATGTGAGAGAAAGTGAAGAGCCAAGAATGACTTCATGTTATTTAGCC
The DNA here is from genome assembly GCF_027475565.1 of Acinonyx jubatus. Taxonomy (NCBI): domain Eukaryota; kingdom Metazoa; phylum Chordata; class Mammalia; order Carnivora; family Felidae; genus Acinonyx; species Acinonyx jubatus. Next base: position 48,541,847 of record NC_069386.1, read on the forward strand.
TGAACAACTGAGATGGAAAAAGTTGAGGGCAAGGCAGGTTTTAATGGCCAAATAGCAGGAGCTCAGTTTTGGACATTCTGAGTTTGAGACGTCCATTAGATATTGTGGTGGGAAGAATTCTAAATATGTCCCCCTTCCCCAGATTTCTACTTTAATTTCTGGGACTATGAATATAATGAGATATCTTGCCTGTGAATATGATATGTTACATGGCAAGGGAATTTTGCAAATGTAATTAAGGTTGCTTATCAGTAAACCTTAAAACAGGGAGTTATCACATCAGCTCTTTAAAATCATAGTCTTTCTCTCACTAGTGACAGAATAAGGTAGCAGAAGGGAAAACCAGAAAGATTTGAAGTATGGGAAGATTTCTACATACTGCTGCTGGTGTGAAGATGGAGGGAGCTTTGTGACAAAGAATGTGGGTGCCCTGTAGAAGCTGAGAGTAGCCTTTAGCTAACAGCCAGCAATAAAAGGGAGATATCTATCCTATAGCTGTAAGGAACTGAATTCTGTCAACAACTTGAATAAGATGGAAGCCAACTTTTCCCTAGAACCTCCAGAGAAGAACTTATTCCAACCAACGCTTTGATTTTGGCCTTGTCAAATCCCAAGCAGAGAACCAGTCCAGTCCACCCAGACTTCTGACCTACAGAAACTGTGAGATAATAAATGACTGATGTTTTAAGTGACTATTCTTGGTAATTTGTTTTACAGAAATAGGAAAGTAAGGGAGATTTATGTGGAGATGTCAAGTAAGCAGTTGGATATATAAGACTGAAATTCAGGAAAAAAGATTTGGATTACAAATATCTGTTTGAATGTCTTTGGCATAAAAATAGTATTTAAAAACCTCCAAAGGAGTGAGAAAATATGGAGTAGAGACTTCAGAGTAGAGTGAGCCCAATATGTATTTAAAATTTTAAAAATTTTTATTATATTGTAGTAAGAACACTTAATATAAGATCTATTCTTTTAACAGGTTTTTAAGTGTGCAATACTATGTTGTTAACTTTAGGCACAATGTTGTATGGCAGATCTCTAGAACTTACACATTTTGCATTACTAAAGCTCTAAACCCATTGATTAGGAACTCCCCATTGTCCCCTTTTCCCTCTGACCGCCTAGCAACCACCATTTTGCTTTCTGCTTCTATGAGTTTGACCATTTAAGATACCTCATATAATTGGAATCATACAGTACCTGTCTGCTGTGGCTGGCTTATTTCACCTGGCATAATATCTTCCAGGTTCACTCACATTGTTGCATGTTGCAAGTTTTCCTTTTTTTCAAAGGCTGAATAACATTTTATTGTATGCATACACCACATTTTTTTAATCCATTCATCCATTAATGAACATTTAGGTTGTTTCCACATTTTGACTATTATTAATAGTGCTGCGATAAATATGAGCGTGCTAATATCTCTTTGAGATCATGATCTAAATTCTTCTGGATAAGTATCTAGAAGTGGGATTACTGGATCATATGTTGTTCTATTTTTAATTTGGGGGGAACTTCCATTCCCATAGGGGATACATCAGTTTGCATTCCCACTAACAATGTACAAGATTTCCAATTTTCCCACATCCTTACCAACACGTCTTCTGTTTTTTAAAAAAATAATATCTATCCTATTATGTGTGGAATGATACCTCATTGTGGTTTAGATTTGCATTTCCCTGATGATGAGTGATGTGAACATTTCTTTCATATACATTTTGGCCATTTATGTGTGTCTTATTTGGATAAATGTCTATTCAAATCCTTAACCCATTTTAAAATCAGGTTATTAGTTTTGTTTTGTTTTGCTATTAAGTTGAATTCTTTATATGTTTGCAGATTAACAGTAATAAAAACAGTATGATCCTGGCATAAAGGTAAACATATAGACAAATGAAATAGAACAGAAAGCCCAGAAATAAATTCATGCATATACAATCAAATGGCACTTGGCAAGGGTACCAATAATCCACAATGGGAAAAGAATAGTCTTTTCAACAAATGGTGTTGGGAAAAGAGAATATTCACATGCAAAAGAATGAGATTAGACCCTTATCTTATAGCATGCACAGTAATCAACTCAAAATGGATCAAAGACTTAAATGTGAGACATGAAACTGTAAACCTTCTAGAAGAAAATATAAGGGGAAATTTTCATAAAATTGGTCTTGGCAATGATTTTATGGGTATGATATCAAAAGCACAAGCAACAAAAGCAAAAATAAACAAGTGGGATTTTGTCAAACTAAAAAGTTTCCGTATAGCAAAAGAAACAATAGAGTAAAAAAAGCAACCCATGGAATGGGAGAAAATACTTTCAAACCATGTATCTGAGGTCCTCCAATATTGAGTCAAGGGGGAGAAGAAAGGGAAAGGAAAGGAGATTGAGAAGGAGGGAGCAGTAGGTAGGAGGAAAATAAAGAGATTATGATAACTTGAAATCATGTGAAAAAAGTATCAAGGAAGAGTAATGGATTGTGTCAAATGCTGATAAGTCAACTAAGATAAGGCCTAATAATTGACCATTAGATTTATCAACATGGAGGTTTTGATGACTCAAGAGCAGTTCTGGTCTAATAATATGGACAAAGAGGAACTAATTAAGGTGGGTTTAAAAAGGAGTGGAAAGAGAAGAATTAGAGACACAAATTGTAGAGTACTTTGTGGGAGGATTGCTGCAAAAGGTACAAATAAATTAGGCAATAACTTGTGGGGAAAGTGAGTCAGTATAGAAGTTTTCTTTTTTTTTAAGGTAGGAAAAATAGTAGCATGTTTGTGTTCTGTTTGGAAAAATTCAGTAAAGGTGAAAAAGTTGATGAGGGGAAATTTTCTGGAGATGTCCTTGAATAGGTAAAAGGAGTGGAATTTAGTATGAAATTGTAGGGAAATGTTTTAGATAGGGATATGTTAGTCTGTCTTAACAGGTGGGAAGGCAGAACAGGCAGGGATGATGTTGTCAAGTGGATTTATATGTTACTTGGAGTCTGCGTATTTTAGTAATCAGAAATGACAAGGTCTAGTATATGGCCATGGGAGTCCATAGTTGAGGTAGGATAAAGATCAAGATGATGGAAAAGAGGATGTTGAGGAAGATAGAGGCCAGGTTTTAGAAGGATCATTTATATTTGTGTTGAGAGTACTATTAGGATTATAGTGAACCAAGAGCTAAAATTAGTGAGGAATGAGGGGAAGTTGGTCTGTGGATTGCTGGATAGCAGATGATATAATCTGATAAATTGAGATTCAGAGCTGGAGGTTTTTAGGAAAAAGGGAGGGAGAATTAAAGTAGTAATGAACACCCAGGATGATACATTCTGTACCACTGAGTCCAGTGGTTTGACGGCTATAGAGGGGAAAAAACAAGCTCCATTGTAAGAGATTCAGGGAAGTAGTAACCTTATGGGAGGTGGGTTTATTAGAACAAGATGGTAAAGGGAATTGTCAGAGAGGTAGAGATAGAGGAAGAAAGTAGAAAGATTGTGTTGGTTTCAGGAGTTGGGGAGGGGTGGTAAGGGGAAGAAATATGAGGTACGTAGAGCCTTATGAGGATTAGAATGTAGGCAGTGAGGGGGGTCTTGGAATCTGAAGATTCTTATAGTAACTGATATAATGAGGGATAAAGGGCTTAATTAGATTAATGCTGGGGGATTCAAGCAAATAGCAGCAAGGCCATGAGTGTAGGGAAGTAAGGAATGCCAACTATTAACATATTTTTGTCCATATTCGCATGTTGTGCAGCCAAGTTAAACATGATCTAATTTATGATAAACAAACAACCTCACTTGCACAATAGGAGCCTGTTGGAAATGCCAGTACCCTGGTGGAAAGTCACCAGTGGCTCAGCTCCCAAGAAAAATGTCAAATACTTGGCCTGATTCTAACTGGTGAAAAAACAGGACAGCAGAATTTCCTCTCAAGCCATTCATCCCTGAGCCAGGTTATCATTGTTTGTGATGTTTAGACAAGAGGTGATAGGAAAGAAACAGGTCTTGTGGGCGTGAGTGACACTCCACTTCCCAGGAGGAAGGAAATTATCTCCAAGCAGCCAGGTATGAGGTACTGCAATGAGCCCAGATGGATACATTTCTAATTTGTTGGGAAATCTTCTGAATTTAACAGTTTCTGGTACCTCCATGAAAATCTTGTAATGACCTCAGAGTAAAAGTTGAATATAAAAAACTCTTATGGGTGTGAACTCTTACAAAAGTGTTGATAGATGCACTGAATCTTAGAACTAAGAGGAGACTTAAGATCAATAGAGATCATTGTTTTGTGGTTTCAGAAGTTTTACATTTTGCAGGGAAAGCTGTATTATATTTTATTTTTTAGAAATCTTATGAAGAACCACAATATACATGAAACAGAAAAAAATAAAACTGCATTGTGTGGTTTTTGAGATGCTTTTGAATTTGTTTGTTTTCTATCATTTTATTAAACTATTGAGAACCATTGGGAGAAACAAAGGATTGGGTAACATGCAATTTTGACAAAAATTGATCCAAATGCCTCGTCTTGGCTTGGGTTAAAAAAGCATACTTTGTGACAAGGTTTTAAACGCAGATAGTTTCTGTCACATACTTTGTGACAAGGTTTTGAATGCAAGTTATAATCCCAGGGAGTACCAGTAGGCAAGTGGATAATGACACAGGAAGGGGAAAACAGCCAATACATGATGCATTAATGTGTAGGTCACCACTATGGGCAACTGGGAAGGCAGTGTAGAACATACCTCAGAGCTACCCTACCTGAGATGAGAAGAAACTGATTCATTTATCTATCAACCACTGTGTTATATTGGTCAAAGTTGCCTCAGGGTGTGAACTCCTTGGAACTTCTTCCCAACTCTGTGTGTGTGGAAGAATACATCTCTGTGGACAGGGAAAGCCTTCTGGTAGAGAGTTGGAAGTACTGACAGTAGGAAACCATAAGTGTGCTCTGAATGGTGAGTATGAAGGGCAAACAGGTGGGGCACCAGTACTATCTGCAATATCCTTCTTTTGAAAGGTGGAGAAGAGGGTGTCCTGAAGACAGAGAGAAATGATCGTAGAGCATGACACTGGATCCTTTGTCTCTGACTGCTCGTGCTATAAGACACTCCCTGCCTGTCAAAAAAAAAAAAATGCATGTGTTAACACATATATGAAGTTGTTCAACAAATATTTATTAAGCACCTGTCTGTATGTTCTGGACAGTATTTTAGGAACTTGAGATATACCAGTGAACAAAATATTCCTGGTCTTATTATGCATGTATTCCAGTAGAGAAATTAAGGCAACAAATAATAAATGTAAGCAATAAGTGAATTACATAGTAAGTTAGAAGACAGTAACTATTATGAGGTAAGGGTAAAGGAAATAAGGGGTGAAATAGGAGATTGAAAAGGGGAAAAAGAACCATATTCTGGATGTAGTTTGAAAGCAGAGCCAACAGGAGTTAGGATGAGAGGGGATTGTAATTTTAAATAGGGTTGGTCAAGGGAAACCTCATTGATGGGCGCTGTTCATGAGAGGTGAGGGAGATAGTCATATTAGTATCTGAGGAAAAATACTTCAAGTAGAGGGAGTGGTCAGCACAAAGGCTTCAAGGAAGGAACCCATTTTAACAATAGCAAGGGACCAGACTAGCAGGAGCAGAGCAAGTGAAGAGGCAATAGGATATGAGGTAAGAGAAAAACAAAGAAGGCAAAAAATGTGAGTTTTATAAAACTTTGGGTTTAGTCTGAGTGGGATGGGAACTACTGAAAAGTTTTGAGCAGATGAGTGAGATTATATGACTTAGGTTTAAAAAGGATCACTTCGGTTGTTGCTTTAAGAGTAGACTTTAAGGGGCCAAGGGTGGAAGCAGAGAGACCAATTAGAAGGTTTCATAGTAATCCAGGTGAAAATGAGGGTGTCTTGCACTGGTGACAGCAGTGGAGATAATAAGAAGTGGAAAGATTCTGGACCCATGTTGAAGGTGGTGTCAACTGTTGAAGCTCGTTTTGGGTGTAGACTATGAGAGAAAGGAAGGAAGAAAGGAATCAAGTATAATGGCAAAATTTTTGGCCTGAGCACCTAGAATAGTGCTGTCATTGTTTGAGATGGTGAAGACTATCAATGGAATAGGTTTCTGGGAGGGACAACAGGAATTGAATTTTGAGTTCTTTGAGTTTAAGATGTCAAGTAGACACCAAATGGACACGTTGAGAAGGCATTTAGGTGTGTAGGTCTGTAAAGTTGAGAGAAGTTGAGAGACAGATGGTATTTAAAGCCATCACACTGAATAAGATCCCCAAAGAGCAGGGATAGCCAAGGAAGTGTTCTGGGTCACTACAAAAGTAAGAGGATTGAGATTAGAGGAGGAACTTACAAGGAAACAGAGGAGGGACCCATGAGCAGGAAGAGGGCTAGGAGATTGTGGTGTTTTAGAAGCATCAAAGTGATGAAGACTGAGATGACATTGGAGTGAACATCATGGAGGTCATTTGTAACCTTGACCAGACAAGTTTCATTGGGGTTACACAGGAAAGCATCTTATTTGCATGGCTGTAACTGAAAACAGAAAGACGAATTTGTGAAAGCAAACCTAAACAACTCTTTTGGGAGATTTTGCTACAAAGGAGGACAGAGAGTTGAATATGAGATATCAGGGAAAGTGGGTTTAAAAGATGGTTTGATTTTTAAAGATGGGAGAGATGAAGGACATTTCTGATAGAGAAGATCTACTGGAGCAGGAAAATCGATGTGAGAGAGGATGGTGAGAATTGCTAGAATGATGTCTGTGACGGGGCTTGAGGGGATAGCCTCCAGTGGATAAGTGGGAACATTGGGTTTTAAGATAGGATAATAAATAGTTGAACTTTGGAACTTGCAGGAAGGCACTATGTCTTACATGTACTGTGTATGAATACAGATAATGTAGATGAATCCATAAAGTACTGATTAAGGATTTCCTTAATTAAGTAGGAATCACAGTCATTGGTTGAGAATGGTGATTGGGGGCATAGGGTTTAGAGGCTGAGAAGAGAAGAGGAGGTATGAAGTAATCATATGGATTTATGAGGGTGTGACTAAGAGAATGAAGTATGACTGTTGGACAGCATTAAGAGCCTATTTGAGGTTCATGCTTATGGGTCTGAAGTGAGACCAATTATAGATTGTACTTTTTTTTTTTTCAGTCATATTCAGCTGCACAGGGGGCAGGCATAGTATAGGCAGAAAGTTGGATTTAATTAGTGTTGTGACTTTGCCATAGTCAATGTGATGAAATAAGGGAGGGGTAAGGGAAATGAAGGGATACAAGGAAGTGAAATGATTATGATTATTCACCACAGAATAAGCTGAGTAAGGAGGGAGGAGGAGATATCAGTAGGCAAAGGAGAATAAGTTGGCAGGACCAATGAATTGGGAGTCTTATCAGGGATCTTAGTATTGATGGAGTCTGGGCACCAGAGGGTGTGAGCCAGAAAGGTAGGTGGTGATCAGGGAGTGAGATGCATGAAAATTAGTTAATAGAGGGATTGCAATTATGTAAACACAAGGTCATTATGGGCATGGCCAAGGGAGTGAGCAGCTGAGGTCAAGTGGAGGACAAGGTCATCTGCAGAGAGGAAGTCTAGGAATTGAAAGGCTAGGATGTTGGAATCATGTGTATATTGAAATCTTCATGAATAAAGACAAAAATGGTGTTATATAGGAAAGAGAATAGAATAAAATATATCAATAAATACACAGGGTATTATCTGAGTGGTAGATTATTGTTGCTTTAAGTTTATTTCTTATAATCATGCATTATGTTTATAATCAGAAGTAAATAACTAAACAAGATAAATTTTTGTTTCAGTTGGACTTCAGTCAGGAAAACAGGAATTTATATAACTTTATGCAGGTATTCAGGTGTAATAAACCACTGGGAAGTCTGTAGGAATGAAAGTCAGGGGATCAGCCATCAGTTTTCATTTTGCAAAACCCCCATGGTCCAGAGTCAGAGTGCTGTCACCTCAGAGGCAGATAACTGCAGGAAATTTCTGCTGACTTTACAGCTTCTTCACGTCCTGAGATGAGTGAATGGCAGGGGAATGCAGAGGCTGTTGGAAAACTTATTTGTGCAAAACCCATGTATTTGGTGCCACTGCTGGAGAAAGAAGAAAACGGCTACTGCATCTTTAATCCTTTCAAATCTCGTGAAAGCATCTCCCTGGCAGAATGTAAATCATATCTATCCCTCTGCAAGTAAGGGAATCTGCATGTTGTAGTCTTAGGTGCCCAGCCCCTGTGATACAGGGGAGAGGATAGGAGTGGAATGGAAATAAGTGCTAATTATAGAACAAAACAAAACAAAACAAAACAAAACACATTAAATAATATCTAGTCTACCAAACATTGCTTCATAAAGTCAAAATGCATTTCATAGATCAGTTTTTACTGTCCCATCTTAAGCTTGGAACTATGCCTTCTTAACTTAATTTCTCCCTGTCTTATATCTACTGAGTCCAAAGAAGAAGACCCTTTCTTTTTCTAGTACCATTTTTGGAGACTGTAGGATCCAGCATCAATGGAGCGGTTTCTTAAAAACTGTGTGTATGTGTGTAAGTGTGTGTTTGTGTTCAGTGCAGAAATATATTTACCCCTTAAATATTCCCTAGTCTTTAAAAAATTTTTTTTAAAATCTTTATTTATTTTTGAGATAGAGACAGAATGTGAGCAGGGGATGATCAGAAAGAGAGGGAGACACAGAATCTGAAGCAGGCTCCAGGCCCCAAGCTGTCAGCACAGAGCCTGACACGGGGCTCAGACTCACAAACCACGAGATCATGACCTGAGCTGAAGTCAGATGCTCAACCAACTGAGCCACCCAGGTGTCCCTAAATATTACCTAGCCTTAAAGGAGGGAAGTTGTTAATTTTCTTTTTCTTTCTTTTTTTTTTTTTTTTTCTTTTTTGGAAGGTGTTGGTTTTCAATGGAGGACAGTTACCAATGTATCCAGATAGAGTTTAAAGAATAAGAATAACAGAATAAAGGGAGAGAGCAAACTGAGCCAGCATAGCCAGGGATAGCTTTATGCAAAAGACAGCACTTGATCTAGGCCTTCAAGGATAGGGAAGTAGAAAAACCCATAAACAGGGTTCTAGTTTTGGCTCAGCACTTAACTAGCTCTGTGACTTTTGTTGTCCTCAGAGCTGTTCACAAACATTGCTGCTCTCTTCCTTTTGGCTGGGTAGCAGGAGAGCACTTCTCCAGCCTGTTAAAATCAGATGTGGTCTGTGACTTCCTTGGGCAATGAAATGTGAGTGGAAGAGACATATATTACTTGTGTGTAGAAGCATCAACTTGCTAGTGACTGATTCCATCTTTCCTTTTCTTTCTTTGGTAATCATGTAAGCATGTACTAAAATGGAGCCTCTGTCAGTCTGAGTCTTTGAGAGATTATGAACAGATATGCCAGGCATGTAGCATGAGAAAGAAATACACCTTTGCTGGGCTAACCCACTGGGATTTTTGGAGCAATTGTTACAGTGGAGTAACCCTTCCCATCCTGACCCTTAGGGTGACCTTGTGCAAGCCCCTTCATGTGTGGAAGCACCAGTGTCCATGGTTAAGATGAAAGACTTAGAATCAGTAGATTACTTTAGATAATGTTTCTTTTCCAGTGGAAGATTTCAAAAGAAATCTACCAAGAAACCTAAAGTGTAAATGGTTGCAAGGAGTCCTGGTTGTCATCTAGGCAAAAAATACTGGATAGAGAGCAATAATGTTTTGTCCAGCCCAGCTCAGCTCATTATAAGTTTCTTGGATGACCCAGAGTCTGGCAATTCTGGAAGCTTGGCCTTTTTTCTCTCCTAGAGCAAATCTGACTAGTATGAATTTCAGTAGCATAAATGACTTTTCCTGGGATTTCTACTCCTGGTAAAATGAACATTGTGATTCTGGCTTACAGAATAATCTGCAGAGTTTGACCGAAATGGCTTTCTGGTTTTCCCCTGACACTCTATGACAAAGACAGCTGAAGATTACCTACTCCATGTCAAGAAACCAGTTATGTGACTGGCAGATAACACTGAGGATTTGCCACTGAGTTCCATTACTCATTCTAGAGTGGACTCAGTTACCTCAGCTGGGGAGACACTGGACCATCTTATCAGTGAGCATGATGATGTTTCAGAAGCTGGGAAAAACTGTTAAATAGGCTAGTGTGGACTTCAGAGATACCACTAGTGTGAACTTTTTCTAAAAGAAGGGACCTGGATGTCTCCTGACATCTCTTTCTTCCTCTCCTAATCTTCAGCGGTAAAGTGATCATTGGATTCAGACAGGTACACCCATGGAATGGGTCCAGAGGACAGATAAAAGACAAATCAATTCATAATGGATATTGACTAGATTTGAAAAAAAACAATTAGAGGTTATTGTCCTTAGGTCTTGTATTATACATCCATTGCATCTGAGAAAAAGACCATTTTCCTCAGGTCTGGTATTTTATTTAAATCCTGTTGAGATTTGTGCTATTTCCACCACTGGAAATTGTCATGAGTCAAAGTATTTAACACCCACTCGTGGTTTTATACAACACACATGTTTTGAGTATCTCTTGTGCTTAAACTGCTGTGTTAGGATACCATGGATAATTATTTACTTCAACATTTTATTATAAAAATTTTCAACCTTAGAGAAAAATGGAAATAATTTCATAATCAGCAACTCGCTTATGTAATTACACATCTAAACGCATTTATTCTTCTATTTATTCATCAATCTATTTGTTGTCTCACCTAAACACTTGAATATACATATCAGAAACCACAAAAGGTTTTGAGCAGGGACATAATAAAACTTAAGCTGCCTGTTATGAAAATGTTTTCTATTAAAATATGAATGTGGTGGTGTTGGTCCTAGTGGTTATGCCCTTCTTACTGCCTCTGTCCTTCCTTCTCTTATTTTTAGGAGAATCAGTCATTGATGGATGGGAAGGGTAGAGAATTTCTGTAAGGTAGTTGGAAGAGATTAGGGTTGGGCTGAACTACATAGGCATGCTTTAATACACGTACTACAAAGATGATACTGGGATGTGATCATGTGGCATAGGGCTACTTATTGTTTCTAGGCCTAATTTATCCAGAGCATCATTTCCAAAGTGGGCAACTACTATGCTAGGAGTTTTATCTCTATATATATTTTTGTCATCTTTGCAATAGCCCTTTGGATTGTAATTACTCTTCTCATTTTTCTGAGTCTCAAAAAATTTAAGTCACTTGCTTGAATTATTTGGCTGGGAGATGGTACCACTGAACTCAGACTCTAGAAACAATGTTCTCTTTCCTTCATTGGCTTTTGCCCAGAGCTGACATTTATTCTAACCCTTGTAAGCCACAGTGCTTCAGAAGTGTTATAAAAGCAAAGGAAATCAGAAAAAATGATACCTCTTCTAATAGACAAATAATAGGATCCCACAGTCACATGGTAGCAATTATCCAATGTTCCTTTTGGTCTGTGGACATTGGTGAGGAGAGATTTTCCTCTTGGGCATTCTGCTAATTTGCTATTGCTGGCACAGATATGCACCTCTCTCCTGGCCTGGCCTCTGATGATCTGATTGGCTTCTGTTCACCAATGGTATACTTTCTTCCCCTCGCTCCCCCCCAACCCATGCTTTTAAGGCACTTGTTGCCCTTCCTAGCCCACCCATGGAATGTCTTGAAGATTTCCCAACCTCATCAGGGACCAGGTGCTTTCCCAATGCTCATATCCTAACAATAGGAATTCAGATTAGGGACTTGCTTCTTGAAGCCAATCCTCTCAATTTATGTGTCAACTTTGGTGGTAAAAGGTGGAAAAAAAACCCGAGAGATTGTTAATTCTGAGAGATTTACATGTCTTTTTTTAAAAGAATAGTGATGAAAAATATATAAAATTTACCATCTTAACCATTTTTAAGTGTACAGATCACTAGTGTTATATATATTCACATTGTTGTGAAACAGATCTCTATAATGTGTTAATCTTGCAAAACTAAACTATGCCCACTAAACAGCTCCTTAGTTTTCCTTCTCCTCAGTCCCTGACATCCTGTTTGTATGACTACCTTAGATACCACACATAAGTGGAATCATGCAGTATTTGGGCATGATTTGGGACTTTTTGTGACTCACTGACTTCACTTGATATTTGTCCTCAGTGTTCAGTCATGTTGTAGCATGTGACAGGATTTACTTCCTTTTTAAGGCTGAATAATATCTCACTGTATGTATATACAACATTTTGTTTATCCATTCATTTGTCAATGGACCCTTGGGTTGCTTCCATCTCTTGGTTATTGTAAATAATAAGATCACGAATAGGCATGTGCAAATATTTTTTTGAGATCCTGCTTTCAAGACTTCTGGATAAATACCCAGAAGTAGGATTGTTGGATCATATGGCAATTATATTTTGAATTTTGGGGGAGAACCTCCAGACCATTTTCCATAGTGCCTGCATCATTTTACATTCCCACCAACAGCGCAAGAGGGTTCCAATTTCTCTACATCTTCACCAACATTTGTTATTTTTTTTTTCAGTACTAGCCATCCTAATGGGTGTGAGGCAATATATGATTGTGGTTTTGATTTGCATTTCTCTAATGATTAGTGATGTTGAGCATCTTTTCATTTGCTTATTGGCCATTTGTATATCATCTTTGGAAAAATGTCTATTCAAGTCCCTTACTAATTTTTAATAGGTTTAATTTTTTGTTGTTGAGTTCTAAGAGTTATTTATATGTTGTGAACATTAATCTTTTCTCAGGTATATAATTGCAAATGTTTTCTCCCATCCTGTAGGTTGCCTTTTCACTCTGTTGATTATGTCCTTTGATCATATGTACCTCTTTTTTGAAGATCAGCTTCTATGCTAAATATAAGAGCTTCTCAGATTGGACTTATCTATCTCTGGTATAGCATCTACATTTAACTATCCCTTAATTAAAGTCTTTAAAAACAGGTACTGTGTACCATTCAACTCAGTACCCATAGTGCCTAGATCAATAAGTGTTTAAAATAAAAATGAAATTAAATTAGCTTCTCCCTTAGTTTTCATTTATATACACAGGTTTTCTTCACCCAGGGTCAACTTCCTCTCTTTGCAGGGAGTTGCAGAGCAAGCCAGTTCATCAGTTAGGCCTTGAGTGGGAGGATTTCAGCAAGAAGGACTGTTAGGAAGAGGAAGTGGTCACCATCCATTTCCATTGGCAAAGCGTTTTCTCAAGTCTGCAGATATTTAGGGTCTTGAAGGGTACCAAGGTATAAAAAAACACTGGGCAGAAGTCAGAAGTTTTGGATTAATTCAAGAGATGCTACTCACATAGGATGTGATCTTGGGCAAGTCATTTAAGTCTTTCAGGAAATTTGTTTCCTTGCCTTTAGATGAAAGTTTTGGGGGCATCTGGGGTGACTTAGTAGGTTGCATGTCTGACTTTGGCTCAGGTTACAATCTCACAGTTTGAGGCTGAGCCCCACATTGGGCTCCTTGCTGTCCAGGGCAGAGCCTGCTTCATATCCTCTGTCCCCCTCTCTCTGACCCTCCCTTACTCATGGTCTCTCTCAAAGATAAATAAGCATCTAAAAAAATAAAATGAAAGTTTTGAGCTCTACAGTCTCTTTCAGTTTTCATGATTAATCTGTAATTCTCATGGGCATTTCCTAATTGTTCATGGAATTGAAGTGTCAACTTGCCTTTTCATCAGATTTGGTATTCTAGGAATTCCTGAACTTATCTGTAATCTTTCTTTTACATTTCCAAAGAGGAAATAGCCAAAGTAGCTAGGGCAACTATTATCTCTTAGTAATCTTGATATGAATTCTTATATTTGTGATACAGCAGCCCTTTATAAAAGAACACTAATATTATTTAGTTAATTTACTTAGTAACTACCAGTCATGTAGCTTTACAAGGAGCTTAGGGGCTAATAAATTAATACTAATTATGACCTCATTTTCATTTCTTTATTGACTCTGGCAAACACTAATCATGATTTTGCACTAGGTTAGCATTTGTTTACTTACTTTGCAGATTTTAAGATGGCTGGAGGGACTGGTTAAGTTTCCATATAGAGTTGGTGTTGATAGATTGAATGACTTTTTTCTTTGCCCCTCAAATATTGGAATATCTGTGTATTTGAAATGTCCCAGAAGTCTAGAAGTGTTTCATGATTCATTTAAAAGCGCTATTAGATGGAAAGCAGAGAGTCCTTAGCTGTAGTTGCTGTTCCCAATGGGATCCTGCTGCCATCAATTATATTAGGGAAGAGTGCAAAGTCATGGCACGTCATTGCTAAAAATAGTCCAGACTGTAGATCAACTCCAAATCACTGCTTATGCTGCAGCTACATACCCAGGCTTGTTTTGCTGCACCTGAGTGTAGGGAATCCTGAAGCCAGGCATTCAGTCACATCTCCCCTTCACACTGCCCCAGCAGACCCACCACTCCATACACCTACCACACCCTCCCCACTATGCATACACCACACACAATACCACCCACACAAATACATAAAATACACCACACACACAAACACAACACATACAGCACACATACAGAGGAACTGAGAGATGTAATGCTTCACTGAGCATTTGTGTGTGAAGTAAGAGGCCCATGAACAAGAGCAGCTGATTAAGGCAACTAAGTTGCTGTTATATGCATAGGCCTCCCTCCTTCACCTCCCTCTCTGGCCTCTCTTCTCCACCTTTCTGTATTTGTTCCTGCTTGGGCTCTGTTCTCCAAGTCTTTGTCACCACACCACTCAGAGTCTGACTGAATTCCCTTTCAGAATTAAAGGGTCTTTGTGCTGTAAAACACTCCAACACAGCCTGGTGTGAATTATGATGTATTCAGGGGCAGCCAGAGGCCAACTGGGTTCACTCTCCTTCTGTGATCCTCTCAATGCTGCATCTGGCTCTAGCAGTGCTGCCTGACAAACAGTTTCGTTTTCCTTGAGTGACTGACACTTCTCCTAGGAGTTTCATCAGCTAAGTCCTTCTCTTGTACTTGAGGGCAATGTTTTCGGGAGCTTAGAATAAGTGGAAGTCTTCCTAGAAATTTTAACTCCTTGTCATTTTGATCCAATGCACTACTGGTTCAGCTTTGTGGGTTTTGGGTTGGCTGTGCTGGTGACAGGTGAGAGATTAAATGTCATCTAGGGCATGAAGGCAGTCTCACTCTGCATTAATTCATTTATCAGATATCAAGCAAGGGAAGGTAGGGGTGAGACTCAGGGCACTTTGGAAAAATTCTGCACTTTCTAATTTCACCATTTCTATACCCTCAAGTCAGTTGGGGAGAGGTGGGGTGAGTTTTAGCCAATTCTATACAGGTTCTGCATAGATGGCATATTAGTTTCCTAGGGCTGCCATTAACAATTACTATAAACTTGGTTTAAACCATCAGAAAATTATTCTCTCACAGTTGTGGAGGCTAGAATTCCAAAATCAAGGTGTTAGCAGGTCTTTACCTTCGCTGAAGGCTCTAAGGGGAGAGTCTGTTTCTTTCCTGACTTTCTTTTAGTTTCTGGTGTTGCCAGCAATACTGGGGGTTTCTTGGGTTATCGATGCATTACTCCAATCCTTTCCTCTGTCGTCACATGGCATTCATCCTGTGCATCTCTGTCTGTGTTTCTGTTTTATCTTTTTGTAAGGACCAGTCATATTGATTTAGGGCCAATCCTAATTGAGTATGACTTCATCATGACCTGAATATATCTGAAAGAGCTTGTTTCCAAATAAGTTCATATTCATGGGTAGTGTGTGTTAGAAATTCAACATATTTTTGGAGGGGGACATAATTCAACTCATGACAGATAGGTTGGCAGGTGAAACTGGCATCCACAGTCTTGGAGCTTCTCTCAAAACCTAGACAAAAACAGTTGCATTTCTTCATATCAAGATTTATTAAACTTCTTGGATCTGTGGGTTTATAGCTTTTTATCAAACATGGAAAATTTTTGGCCTTTATTTCTTTAGATATTTTTTCCATCCACCCTATCTCTTCTACCCTTCAGGGACTCTAATTACATGTATATTAGGCCACTTGATTTCCGCAGCTCATTGATGCTCTGTTGATTTTTTCTGTTTTGTTTTCTTTCTGTATTTCATTTTGGATACTCTATTGCTATATCTTCGAGTTTATTAATCTTTTCTTTTGTAATAGCTCATCTGCTTTTAATCCCATGTAGTATATATTTCATCTTGGACATTATAGGTTTTATCTCTAGAAATTCTATTTGGGTCATTTTGATATTTTCTGTATCTTCACTTACCACATTCAATCTATCTTCTTGAACATATAGAATAGAGTCATAATAACTTTTACTATCCTTACCTACTAATTTATTACCTATGTCAGTTTTCCATTGGTTTCAGTTGATTGGTTTCTTGTTGTTGTTCTGGATTAAAAATTGTGAATTTTTAATTGTGTGGTGCTAGATATTTGTGTATTCCTATAAATATTCTCGAGATTTGTTGTAGAACCCAGTAAAAT